>NC_136500.1:67219351-67514351 GCF_053919585.1 Euprymna scolopes
ATCTTTATTTAAATGCTATCTACAAGCCCTTAGCGCAGAGTCAAGCCTCCTTAAAAAGCAAGGACAGATTTACATTGCTTAAGAGTGCGTCATCTATTAAGTCCAGATGGACATAACACTTCGAATGGCTATAAATCAAGCTGATTTGTATGACGAAGATGCCTTTAATGACACATGAGTGTCTTAGCAGAATTCCAAGCCTCTAGAAACTCAAGGAGGCTGAACAATTCTTGACGAATAGCAACCCCCCTAACTTTATCCTACCTCAGGTGAAACCTATAAGACTAGTAGTAACATATTGTTGATCAAAAGTGTCAACTCATCAGCATAATCTGCAAGAAGAAAAACGTCGCAATCGACTTCAGATCTCAAGATCGTCATGATCAATAAGAGGAAGGATAATCGGTCGGAATGCGGAAACTATAAAAACATATCTCTCCTCGCTACGTGCTGAGCAGCTGCCTCTATCCAATTGCTGAAACAGTTCTTCCATAAGTTCAAGCTGCTTTTAGCCCGGTATATGGAACTACATACATTGTATTATTAATGGGCCAACGCCATCCTTTTTCCTATATGGGCTTTTTTCGACTTTACCATAGTCTTTGACTCTGTTCCAAGAGAAATGCTTTAGAAAACCACGCTTTTGCATGCCCGTGAAGCTTATCGAGATCCTCAAATTAAAATGCCACAGTCTTCTCTCCTGGCAGCACAGATTAGTCCTCCAAAATTAAAACGGGCGTCAATGTTTGTGACAAACATCACACACACATGGCCAGCAACGACCTTTCCCAAAAAGTCGTAATCGTCTTAGGACAAACGGGCGAAATTTCAATCTCTCTTACCTGAGGTCGAAAAACAAAATATCAGTAACTTTGCTGATTAAATTGAAGTACGCCGATGGCAACTTATTAGTGTCCATCTCAGAGGAACACATGCAGTAATTTTTGAATACCTTCAATTGTGTCGATACCCGACTCGGTCACGCTATTAACCTAACAAAGTCTCAGATCAACCACTGGGATCAAAGCCAACACTGCAGCCTCCTGCCTCACCATCGGCCGCAAAACACTGGAGAATGATGACCACTTCCCATACGTTCGAAGCCACCTGTCATCTTGCGCTAACATGTGCGATGAAGTACAATACTGCCTAAAATGCCCCGGAGCTGCTTATCGCCATCATTGAACCTGGATGTTTCAAAACAGAGACATCCGTCCTGACATCAAAATAGCTTTATATATGTTCAATTTTTTCGTGTTACCGCCTACGAAGACTGTCGTACAAACCTCAGCGTCCTCCGGGTGACCAACATTACTAGTGTCGATGCCATCGTCATTAAGTACCATCTGAGTAGGTCAAGCATCGTCGGCAGGATGTCGACTTCTTGATTGTCGAAACAACACTTCTATATACAACTAAAAGAAGGGAAGCGCAGTCGAGGAGATCAGAGGAAACGATACAAAAGTCATCTTAAAGCAAACTTGAAGAAGTGCATCATCAATACGGGCACATGGGAGGCCCAAGCCAAAACAGATATAAATGGAGGCTGACAATCGCCGAAGGCCCGGCTATATTTGAGGCAAACCGTCGCACGGACCCCGAGAGAACGGCATGTGATAGAACAGGAGTAAACCCTCCAGATGTATATGGGAATACCTGCCAACGTTGCAAAAAAGTGTTCAAGCCCAGAATCACCCTTGCTGCTTTCTTTTGCACAAACCAAAAACCGGACCACAATGATTATCTTCACCGTTGATGGGTCGCCATGAAGAGCAGCAACGCTAAAATATTCCTAAAAATCATAAAGGTTATCTTTGTTATTGTATTTTTGGAATACATTTTGTTTACATTCCAACGCATAAACAAAATATATTTTCTGTAAAACCCACAGTTTAACAAGCCGGAAATATTAAATTTATCTGTAATAAGTACAAATGAGGGCATGCAAATGTAAATGTATTCGATATTAAAGAAACTGGAAGTTTATATTATATTATAAATGCATTGGATTTTGTAACTGATAATTCCGGTTTAATAATGGTCTTTTTTTACACAGGGGTCACCACTTATCAAGCGTTATTGCGTGTACAGTAATCAATGCTATAGTATTGTAGTAATCATTAATATTGGAGATTTGATAGAGTGTCTTACTTAAGGGGGCGGTTTTTCAGGAATTTGTTTATGTTGGACTTGAAGACATCCAAGTTGTAGTCAGTTGGGAAACAGGCAAACGGAAGAGAGTTCCCCAGTCGTGCACTTCTGAGAAAGAAGCTCTGCTCATGGAATCTACGTTTGGATTTAGGCACAGATAAAGACTGGGGAAAATTATTGACAGTAGCTTCAGCCAGGCGGGTGTTTCTCATGAAAGATAGGCGAGGGTAAACGAGAGATTGGAGCTCAGGCGAGCACTTGCCATGGAAATAACGATAAAACAAAGACAGGCTCGCAACGTCTCTTCTGTGGGAGAGAGGCTGCAGGGAAGAGAAAAGGGCACCCCCACTAAACCACGAAGTCTATTTTGTACTCTGTCAAGGCAGAATAGTCTGTTTTTTGTAGCTCCTGCCCAGATGTGACAGCAGTACTCCATCCTTGAACGTACTTGGCTTTTATACAGATAGAGAATCACATCAGTAGTGAGATATCTTCTGGAGCGGTAGAAGGATCCCACCATTTTTCCAGCGTCCCTGGCAACAGATTTGATGTACGTGTTCCATTTCAGATCAGGAGTAAAGGTCAAACCAAGAAGCTTGGCAAAACATGGAGCCTCCCCAAGACGAAATACATCCATTTCAATTGATGCCAGATGGGGATCAGAGCGTCGATGATGTAAAGATAGGAGCTTGGTTTTGAATGCATTAAAAGTGACCAGTCACCTCTTCCCCCACTGTACCACGCGCTCAAGATTAGAGGAGAGAGAATTAGAGAGAACTTTGTCATATACGGCCTTTGATGTGTTGTCATAGATTGTCTATTTGTTAATAAACAAATCTGATGACATGAAGCGCTCAATTAATATATTTTCAGCATATTGCGATGTCATGTTCTAACAGATAAAAATATTTATTAGTTTCAATAAATCAAATGTACCTTTTTTCAGCTATTTGATCGATTCCTCACAGGATATGGCGGACGAAGCCAAGGCTGTAGCCCTTTATATATCCAAGGCATTTGACAAAGTCTGGCAGGATGGGCTGCTAATAAACATTAAATAGTACTGTATAACTGGACGAATACTAAACATTATTAAACCTGTCTTTGATAATAGGACAACAAATAGATGGTGAAATTTAATGATAGTAAGACTAAGCTGATCTCCTTAAACAACTACAAGACGCCTCTCTCCAACCATCGATATCCATGATAAATAACACCTTATCTTAGAATCCTTGCTTCAAACTCCTCGAACAATATGAACTGGAACATATATATTGAGGAAAGTGTCATTAGTTTGTTAAGGGGCAACCAGAAACGCAGAAGTAGTTACATAACGTTTACATGTACATTGTGCATGTGAATACACTTATATTAAAGGACCATTCTTTTGGACTAATTATTTATTAAGCATACAAATATAAATTTTATTATAATAAAAAAGAAACATGATTCCTTGATAACATTTGTAGAAATGGATGGATAATATTAAAAGCCCGTACTCAATGTATGAAGTTGGGGACTTCCCCAAATATACAAGTCTGAAAAAGAAAAATCACTAGAAAAGTAAGCTATACGTATTTGATGCTACAACGGGTGTTATGATATCACCGGTAGTTACGAGATGAAGGCACGTAGATATTCTGCACATAGAAGGTAACTAAGAGATTCGGGACAACGTACATTGTCTTCCCAGAGAATGTTATACATATTGTAGTAATTTTTTAAAATCATATATATCAGACACTATATGTGCTTCCATATATTCCTTAGGTTATATGGACACTGTGGAATTTAAGAGGTCTTCAGTTTTATCAATAGATTAATTACATATAATGAAAATATTATAAAAAATAATATATCTTTAAAATTGTAAGGGTGTTACGCCCTCATAAACTGCTAATAAATTACTCATCGATACGTGATCACTTTCATTATCTTTTCCGTTACTGTTTTCATTATATGTATCATTAATATTTTGATAAAACTGAAGACCTCTTAAATTTCACAGGGTCCATATAATCTAAGGAATATATGGAAGCACATACAGTGTCTGATATATATGATTTTTAAAAAATTTCTACAATATGTATAAAATTCTCCGGGAAGACAATGTACGTTGTCCCGAATCATCAGGATTAAATGTTACACTGTATGTAGATTTTTCTAATTATTCTTCCGATAGATTATATAAACAAGCAATTTTACCCTACCAGCGGTTTCTAGAATTCACGGATTTTTAACTATATACAGAAAAATTATACTCCCGAAAACCGGGCTATCTTTAAGCTGTTGCTAGTGATCGTGAAATCTTAGGACGGAAACCTAGTAGTTTAGCTAAATAGTTACATAATTGACCATTTGACTTACATCATTCGGCTTTGGCGGTACGGGAGGTCAGAAGGGACGGTCTGATCGAGCAACCAGTTCTATCGTGCCAAGAGTCAATTAATTTGAAAAAAAAATAACCACTACATAACTATGTGCCCTAAACCTTTCGTTATACATGGGTAGAAACATCAACAGAACACAGGTGCATGTGATGACGGTTATGGTGGCTATAGTATTCATGAAGCCCAGTCTTGCAGAGCGATCGGGTTTCCCCCTTGGCAATTGCAATAAGATTTTGTCGAAGTGAATTCCGTGTTGGATAGGGAACAGAAAGGATTAATATTAAAACCATAGCCATGGCTCTTAAAATAACCAATAAAAAATGCATCAAGATACGAGCGCGTAGGAAGAAAATAAACAAAATCAGATTTCCAAGATTTATCGTCACAGAGACCTTACAAGAACCTAAACTCACAGTATCTCATTTTGACTAACATAACGTCGTAAAATGTAAACAAACGGGCAAATAAAAACATCCCGGTGCAAATGAAAGAAATACAACAGAAAATGTGAAAATGTTACAGGGTATAAAAAATAAGTGCATATGCACATAAATATTTAAACCTTCCTCGTGTTTTCTGGAAAGGATACGAACAAGACAAAAATGCGCGGATGTAAATGCATGTGAAATGACGTTACCGGTGGGGGTGGGGGGAAGGACTATATAAAAGAAACAGGAATCGACCACAAGAGAGACGAGATGTGGATCGAAACTTCTGAGAGGCGTGGATAACATTCACGAGCATGTGCAAGGCGTCAAGGACGCTTGAGAAGACGTCACGTGAGGGATGTCACAGATATACAGAGATAGAATGAGGAAATAAATGTTTTTGCTACAAAAAACAAAAGTGTTAGAGTTGTTTCCTATTTTTTGTCGTGGTCTCCTTTGAGACTAAAACTGGGCACAATGTGATTTGGTTCCCCGGATAACGTTAAAAAATTACAGGGAGTGACTGAGGTTAGACATATCTCTATGAAAAGAAAATTAAAATAATCCAAATAAATATGATGAACTTCGATATAAAAGCAAATACATGATCGAAAAAGGTTGAGCAATATAATCCTTATCCGCTTCGGAGATACAGACGCCAAAATTATCAGGCTTTTCAGTTTCATTTTACTTTATCTGAAGTTCTCAGAAATCAAAATAAATCTCTATATGACATAAGTAGATATTAGAATATTCCATTAAAGTTCTCCTTTCTAACTCAAACACTGAGTTACTGAAGAACTGGGAACATGATTTTTCTCTCTCGACCACTTAAATGTATTACATTACGCGAAAAACTTCGATTTCAATGTAAACATCTTAAACCTAATAAATCACTTAAATAATCAATCGATCATTATGCATGTCGGAAAAAATATGTTCATAAATACTAGGAGTAACATGAGTATATTAATATTTTATAACTTTTACACATGGGGTTGCGTCCATTGAAAATTTCGCCCTTACATATTGAATTTTTATACACTTCAGATACAAAAATTGCTCTAAAGTATTGCTCCACAGTTCAGTTATATAAGGTAATATATTTCGTAAGGCATCGATGCACGTACATGAGCGTCGATAATATATATGTGCAAGGAAACAAATAAATAACGTGAACAGATTTATTTATTATTTTGTAAACCTAGCTATGCGTAACCGAATTCCTATCATACGCACCAAAGAAAGAATTGATGTCATATATTTTTGAAGTGGTATCCTATTTGTATATATATATATATATATATATATATATATATATATATATATATATATATATATATATATAAGGTTGACAAGAAGTTCTTCAGGGGTTCAAATTCAAATGAACATGTCTCGGCTCAAATAAGGAATCATTAATCAAAATAAGCACCATCTAAATGAACACATCTTTGCCAACACTAAACAGAGGTTCTTATGCCAGTAACGTAAAAATCTAGAGTTCTGGTGTCGATGAAAATTGTGCAAATTTTCTTTTTTCCATCTTGTATTCTACGTTTTAAAAAGAGGAGATAATTGTCTTAAAACGATTGTTATTTAAACGATTAGATTGACCATAAAATGCAATCTAAAATGATATATAAAATTAAGGGGTTATAAGGAAAACTAATATGAAATTGCATCATTAGTAGGGCATGGACAACAGCATATTCTTTTCATTGTTTTGACTCCCGAATTTTAATCGTTGATATCTTATATGCTTTTATATAGACGGACGTGGTTATCGGTTGATTAATTGTGTCTGTGTCGGGTATATACTCGAGAGTCAGAACAATACAAAGAATATTTTGTCGTCATAGTCTTAATCATGTGACATCAAAATTCAAAATTACGCAGGAACTTTCTGGTCAGCCTTATATATATATATATATATATATATATATATATATATATATATATATATATATATATATATATATATATATATATGAAATAGAATAGAGGTGGAAGGACCTGGATATTCAACGTTTCGCCCGATTTATGCGGGCTTCTTCAAGAGGGATGGTCATTGACGAGAGAGTCGGAGGATTGGGGCTATATATAATGATGGGGGAGAGCAGCGTGTTTTCCTTATGTAAATTAGATGTCATATATACATGTATATACATTTTATGAGAGAACTAATTAGAGTAAACTAGTGTAGTGGATTACGTCTAAAAGATAAAATATCGTAGAGATTAAAAATTGTGTTTGGAAATATAGCGGTGATAGATTAAATAAATAAAATGACACGAGATTACGAAAGAATCTTTTTTTTTTAAATTAGAAATAATTGAATTGGGATAAAATAGCGCAGTAATTTAAAAGATGGTGTATAAAAATAAGAATTATTAAAGAAAAAAACTTAGACACCGGTTAAACGCGAAAAAAAAATCGTAATTTCACTTAATTTTATTTTTATTTTACTTATTTACTGTATTTTATCATTATCTATTTTTAGACTTTAGATTTTATCACCTCCTATTCTTATTTTTAGACACCATCTTTTGAATTACTGCGCTATTTTATCCCAATTCAATTATTATTCAACAATCTATATATACTAGCAAAAGTACCCGTCGTTGACTGGGTTAAACAACGGCCTACAAGAAATGGACTCTGATTTATGAATGTATGATAGGTTATGAAGAGGAAGGGTTGTAAAGAGATAGTTTCGAATTTGGGGGTATCAAAACCAAAGCAAAATATGATGAAAGTAAAAATAAAATAGATACGCCCAATAATTTATTATACCATACCTGTTCACACTGAAACACTGATCACAATATTTTGTGGATCTATATTAAAAAACATTGTTAAACTTTGTGATATATTTCCATTCTATGCAATCAGGCGTGAACGAACACCCCATAATTTTATTATCCTATATTTCTTCAAACTGAAACATAATTATCACAGATAAATATGAAAAGTCTTTATTAAAGTTTGTGCCTATTTCCATTCTTTGGAGGCCAGGATCGAACGCAGACCCCATAATTTTATTATACCATCCTTAGTTAAGTCAAAACATACTTATCAAAGTATTCTTATGTACATATATATATCAAAAACCCTTGTAAACGTTTTTGTTTTTTATTTTTTATTTCCATACTTTGGGGGCCAGGCGCGAACGCAGCCCCCACTATTTTTATGAACCCTCGTTCTGCCAGATCAAACATACTCATCCTGGTCCTCGATACATCTTCTATCATTATATGTAATCATTTTATTTTAAATAGTCAACCATATAGGAGCCTATTTGTGCCCACACACACACATACACACACACACACACACACACACACACACACACACCACACAGGCATTCAGCTTTATATATATATATATATATGTATATATATATATATATATATATATATATATAATTACTTATAACGTGAAA
Organism: Euprymna scolopes; assembly: GCF_053919585.1. Lineage (NCBI taxonomy): Eukaryota > Metazoa > Mollusca > Cephalopoda > Sepiida > Sepiolidae > Euprymna > Euprymna scolopes. The sequence continues at coordinate 67,227,766 of NC_136500.1, forward strand.
GCCAACTAATGTAGTTTATTCACAGTTAAGTTTTTATTTATTTATTACTGGTACGGCTACGCGGCGTTGCTCGAGGTTATATGAAATCAGGTACAATTGAAATCATGTGTGTAACGTCTTTATATTAAAATTTCTATTTCTCACTCTCTTTCTATGTAGCAATCTCTGCACCTTTCTCTTTATCGATATTATTTTACCCTTTTTCTACGTAACTCTACTTCATCTTTCGCCAAACCCATTCCTCTCTCTAGTTTTACTGAGCTGCAAAAATGTAATTCAACATTCCAGCAGCTTATCACTTTGATGCTTCCTTGGGCTTTCAGCTAAGATCCGAGATTTTAGTGAGGCTCAAAATGTGATATCTATGTATATATTTATGGCTCGATAAAACTTTTTTTTAAATTAAAGCGTCACTTCAGTAAGCTTAACTGGAGTGAATGTGGTATTGTGGTGACTGAGATAGTTCTAGTTCGGAGTAGGATGGATTATTTTAGGGATCTCTGATCAAGGATGACTAACGACATCCATTATCCCCACACTTTTGATTGGCCTTGTTATTAATTTGATGAATTTGTAATTTTATTAAATATTTAATTCAAATATATATTTCAAAGTGTAATTATCAGCATTCCAGTGAACTCATAATTTAATGACTCCTTTTGGCTCAGATAAAATTGTAGTATAAAAATCGATTCGGGAATCTATAGAAAGACGATACCTGGAATGAATGTAATATTTTAATGATTGAAAATTCTGGTTAGAAATACAGTGGAGAATTAAACAGGTAGAGTGATAAGAATAACTATAGACCCATCTCCCTTAACTTTTGAATGACCATGTGGCTAATTTATTTATGATTTTATATAATTCTCGTAAATAAACAATTTTGGGGGGAGTAGGGGCATATAACAAAAATAAAAACAGACGCTACTCTACTGCTTCCCTTAGATTTCAAATATCAAACCTCGGTAATCCATGGGAGTAAAGTATCATGAGCCCAAAACAGATATTACATAATCGCAACTACCGAAAAAGATGTGACCATGCCTGAGATGATTAAGAGATGGCAAATAAACGAACATTACTTAACCTTCGACCTCACTCCTACAAAATCAGACTTCGCAGTGTTCATAGTACCGGCCCCAAATTAATTTATTTTAGACCATACGTGCGTGCAAACGTGTTATACACACTCACACACAAACACACCCTCTCTCTCTCTCTCACACACACACACACACACACACACACACACACACACACATATATATATATATATATATATATATATATATATATATATATATATATACAGATATGTTATTTGTTTTTGTTTTTGTGATACGTCTTGAATAAATTTAATTATTTACGAAGGTGCATTTTTACCTAAATTCGAGTTGGGAATAATTTTCCCTTTAAACAATTTTGTGCCCCACATAGGGAGCGGCATATATATCATTTTTAAATTATAATTATCCACTACATATATATATATATATATATATATATATATATATATATATATATATATATATATATATGTGTGTGTGTGTGTGTGTGTGTGCGTGTGTGTATGTGTGTATGTGTGTGTGTGTGTACCTATATATATGCCGTGGTATGTAAATAAATTTTGCGTTATTTAATGTACACACAAAATGATATTTGCTTTTTTTAAAAACCTATTTTACAGATCGTATCATGTGTGCCCTCTCCTTTACCCTGGCAGTTGCTGGCAAGAACCAACAAGTGTTCCCTGCAGGACGAATGCCAAGAAACATATCGTCTTGATTGGCCCAGCTCCAATCAACTTAATCTGTATTGTTGAGGGTTTCCGATGGAGCCAGCAGTTTTGGTAACCTAAGCCTTCAAGCAAGGGGCACTAACAATGAAGCCTAGTTAAGCTACGAGCTGTTCGCAAAAGACTGGCATGCATTGAATTGACAGAGAAAATAGAGAAATTAAGGAAGACTTACACAATTACAATGCATCAGCATTACTCTATTGCATTCCCTTTTCTTTGTTTAACGTCACTTTATTATGAGATTAGTCTACGCATGTGTATTACAAGCTGAAACACTCGGTAGATCACATGTTCTGCCCGGCTTAAGTGTAATCAGTGCGTGTAGGTTTAAAATAGCATATTTCTTGTTCTGTCACGCTCGTGTGGAAATTGGGTATTAATTGCAACTCAGACAAATCGAGGAACAGAGAAATGGAAAGTAATAGCTAAAGATGAAGATAGGGGGAGAGATAAAAACAAAAACAGAAATACAAAGAAATAATTAGATCGATATATATATATATATATATACATATATATATATATATATATATATATATATATATAAAGAGAGAGACGGGGAGAGAGAGAAGGAGAGAGATGATCGAAGCAAGACTGACAGGGGATGAAGTAACAGACACGAGCCCGAATATACACTGTATAAAATCCGAGTGTTGGCTCAAATCACAAAGTAGGATCTTGAGAGAGAGAGAGAGAGAGAGAGAGAGAGAGAGAGAGAGAGAGAGAGAGAGAGAGAGAGATACGGCAAGACAATGGGATTGTGATATATGTAACCTTAATAAAACATGATGGATTTCATAAATAAATTTAAAATATATTTTATAAAAATGAATTACATGCCTATTTTAAAGCATAACACAATCCAAAGACTAACGAATATTTTAACTTGCATTTTGTGTTAATACACTATATAGAGAAAGGCTTAAGAAAAACACATACTTAAAATGTAATTTTAGTATAATCATAGATAAATATCATTATATTTCATAAAAATTAATAAAATAACCACTTAAACTTACAAAGCAATAAGTAGATAACATCTATACTGATAAAAATTTGATATCTATCAGTGTGAAAGAATAAACCATGCTACAATTTGTATTAATCTATATATACAAATTCGTATATCTGTCTGCTTGCTTGTTTGTTTGTTCACAATTTGATTAATATATATACGAAAGGTCCATTACCTTAATGTTTCATTCTTATATATGGTATTATTCTTGCAAAATATACGATTGAGAGGTGACGTCATTGTCTTTTACATTAAGGAACGCCGATATTATTTAATAGTTGTGTGTTAGTTATTGTTTATAGTGAGAGAATTGTTTTAAGTGTTCTTTTTAAGTTTATTATTAAAATTTGATTTATATTGATAACATATTTAATTTAATTTATTTTTACCGACATGGACGTTTTTTTTATAAAACAACTTCAGTTATTTCTCCTGGACGCTAACTTTGTTCTTTTTGATTTTGTTTTATTTTTATTTTTTTTAAATAATTCACACACACTTTCAAGCATTATTTTTGGAATCAGTTTAAATAAAATAATTTCCGTGATTTCACAATTAGCGTTGTGGCCCAGTGAATTTAAATTTTAAAATAAACAAACAATCCAATTCAACTACGATTCTTTATTTAAAAAAACAAAAAAAATGTTTCATTTACGTTTTTTTGCCAGTTTTTTCTTCACATGTTTTTGACATCATGACTGCTAATGTTTTTCTTTTAATAAGTCAAAACTCATCCTCATCATTTTTATAACATAAAAACGTGTATTTCGGTTGACACAAATTCTACTTTGCTATTTTTTGAAACTGAATTAGTTACAGTTTGTTTTCGTTACAACAAATCTTTCTAGACTGAGGGAGCTTAAGCTGGAATATATTCATAAAAGGTGCTCAATATCCGGAGAACAGCTTCTCTTCGTATCCCTTCAGCCGAAATGTCTGGTGGAGAGTTTGTCACGTACTTCTTCTTTTTTCGGGCGGAGGGGGAATTACATTTTCGTGTTTTCATTCGTTCTTATATTTTTGAAATGTTTGTCGAGGTAACGATGGAGTTTACATATGATAATGAAAAACTGCTCAATATTCTTAGTATATATATATATATATATATATATATATATATATATATATATATGTATATATATAATATTTTAGATATCTAAAGAGATTCTACAAGAAAATATATTTTATGTTTCGTTCATCGGCACTTGTTTCAGTAGTGCTCAATACATGAGTAGAGCTTTATAATAAGTTGCAACAATATATATACATATATATATATATATATATATATATATATATATATATATATGGCATTAAAACTATACATGATATTTTTGTGTTTCATCTTTGTAATAACTCGTCACTCTAAAATGCATATAATTTAAGTTACTGAGTACCGTTCTGCATAAACGTAGTGTTTGTTTTTGCTGGCTTACAAATAATATTCCTTATTGTTCTTACATATAGATAATTGATTCTATAAACTAATGAGTAAATCTAATTCAGAAAATGTCGAGACAGGTGTTAACCTTGATCCTTTTTTCTGTTTTAAAAAAAGGAAGATTCATCATTTCTAACAGGTGTCGAATAATTATATCTGACATTGTTTTACTATGATATATATATATATATATATATATATATATATATATATATATATATATATATATATATATATTCTGGAAAAGCAATCATGCAAAGTGCTCTATTATAAGGAAAAATCAGAAAATAAGTGCGTTTATTTATGATTTATTTACAGAAAGTTTAGATGAGATAGTTTATCGGTACCGTCGATTTCAAACCTGAAAATTGATGACCGTTTTAGATACCCATATGAAGCTCTCTTAAGCCGATGCTCGTAAACAGATGAGTATCGAATGAAGGGAGCTTGATATAGGTATCTAAAACGTTCCCCAATTATCAGGTTTTAAAACACACACACACTCACACACATACACACATATATATACATACATATATATATATATATATATATATATATATATATATATATATATATATATAGGATGTCCACAAAGTCTGGTTATATTATGTAGCCAGACTTCCAAAAAGTCTGGCTACATAATGTAGCCAGACTTCCACAAAGTCTGACTACATAATGTAGCCAGACTTTGTGGACACCCTGTATATATATATATATATATATATATATATATATATATATATATATATATATATATATATATACTATTAATATTAACATTTTATTATTAATATTAATTATTTATACAAATATAATACAATAAAACAATAAGACTGTATAGTAACTTTACGGACACCCTATATATATATATATATATATATATATATATATACATATATATATATATATATATATATATATATATATATTTAGAATTTGCCTGTAAAAGCGTAAAATTTCGAGGTGAGAATTGTCTGAAGATAGCGGTTTCAATCCTACCCAAAGCCGGTCAGAGGCTTACTTGGCAAAAACATGGTGAGACGACAACAACTACAGGAGGCAGTAATTGCAGTGAATGCAGTCAGAAGATTCAGAGTTCCTATCCGTTGCGGTGACCACCTGACGAAGGCCAGAGGAATAGTTGGCCGGAACGTCATGAAACAACTAATAATAATAAAAACCACATAACTAGTAAATATATACAAAATAGAAAAAGGAAAATTTCGCCGAAAGTAAAAAGCATTTCCAATAGTAGATAAAAATCAATCAATCAGCAAATTATCTAGTCCGTCAATATATTAATGAAATAGTTATATATATATATATATATATATATATATATATATATATATATATATATATATATATATATATATATATATATATACACTAAATGGGAAGAGAGAAATCCGCAATACAACAGTATATACTAATGCATATAAATATATAAATTTAAGCATCAATTGAATAAGGAAATTAAATCATTAAGGATAAGCCAGTCGAAACTCTTTTGACCTAGGATTTCGAATCCTAATATTTTATAATCAGAAGAGGAGATTGAGAGCTAAGTAACATATAAGAAATGCGACGTTCAGAGATTGGCACATCACGAACGTTCTGCCTTATGAATTCGCTCAAATTGTCTAACAGTTTTCCATATATGCCTACTTGTAAATACAGAACTAGGGATGTATTTACTCCATTTCACCATTGATGTAAGGTTGACCACACGGTTACTTACCTAGATTTTCTGCCTTATCCCGTGCTTGCTATATACGTTCGATGATTACGATTAGGATATATGCAGTAGAACGGGTTCTTTAAATCCATACTGTTGTTCGACTAAATGTTTACTGTGAGGTGATGCACTAGTTCTTAGTTGATAAAGGACTGAAAGATTTTGTCAAAGAGAGAGAGAGAGAGAGAGAGAGAGAGAGAGAGAGAGAGAAGACTAATCGAAACGTAATTAAGTGTGCTAGTTCTTTAGCCAGAATTCTTGTAAACTGGTACAATAGACGCAATTTTTCAGCAATCGGAAAAAGAAGATTCGTTAAATCATTTGTTGTAGAGCTTGGAGAAAACAAGAGCAACTCCCGCGGAGCATTTTCTTAGTAGTATAGCAGAGATAGGATCGGGCCCACATGCCTTCAAGGTGTTTAGATTTATAATTGCATCTCAAACAAGGGAAGTGGTTATTGTTATCCGCAGAAAGAAATTTGGAGGAAGTGACCTGCTGGGTCTAAATTGAAATTGTAGGCAAAATGTTTTGCAAGCAGCTTTGCTTTTTTAGTTGTTGTGCAAACAATTTCAATATTGTTGGATAGATATAATTACGTGTATATGTATATGTATGTATATATATTTATTTATTTATTTATTTATTCATCTTTGTAATTCTATATATCTTAAAACTAAAAAGTCCGAATTGCGTGACCAAGACAGCAGTTATTCTGTAACTGATGGTTTTCAAAAAAACAAACACGTGTATATGAATAAGAATGTAAAAAAAAATATCACCTTGAGACTAACATATCTAATATGGATTGACAACGACTGTAGATTTTCAATCTTTTATCCTTATAAAAGACGATTTGTTGGAAATTTTAAACCAAAATTACAAGGGGCGTGCAATAAGTAATGCTCCTGACCTACTTCCCATAGGAGTAGAGCAACGACATTTGGGGCAGTTATTAGTCTTTATCTACATAGGAACCACCCAGAGGTATGCATTTCTCCCATCGCTTGATGCAGCTCTGGAGACCGTTTTTGTAGAACAGCCCAGGATGTAGCTTCAGAAATCAAGGCTGCATCATCTGGGAAATGCTTTACTTTCAAAAATAACTTAATGGCTGGGAAGAGGTGAAGGTCAGAGGGTGCACGGTCAGGAGAGTAAAGAGGATGGGGGAGGATTTCATAACAAAAATGCCCGTGCTTCTGATCTAGTGACATGCGAGTTGTGGACCGGAGCGTTGTTCTGCAGGAGGAGGGTAACTTTGCTGATCTTGCCCCGCCTCTTGATTTTGATAGCTTCCCTTAATTTCCTCAAAAGTGAAGCATAATAGGCTCTTGTAATTTTGGTACACTTTACCATGAAATCTGTCATCACTACTTCGTCCTGGTCCCAGAAGATTCTGTGCATGGCCTTTCCAACGGAGGGCAGCACCCTTGCCTTCTTTGGAAGTGATGAGTCCAAGTGCTTCCACTGTATTGACTAGGCTTTGGTCTCTGGATCATAGGGATGGACCCAAGTTACATCCTGTGCAATCAGTCTTTTGAAAAACTTTGACTCATCTTCTTGGCAAATCTCCAAATTCATCCTTGAGCACTCGACGCGTTCTCGCTTCTGGAATGGTGTGAGCAACCTAGGAATCCATCTGGCAGACACCTTATGCCTATGCAAATGGTCATGGATGATAGTTTCCACATTCCCTGTACTAATCTTGACATGTTAGGTTATTTGGTGAATAGTAACACGCTGATCTTCCAAAATAGCAGCCTCAACTTGACGGGCAGATGCCTAATCAATGGCAGAAGGGGGGGCGACCAGGTCTAGGAGCTGTTTCCACAGACTTCCGGCCATGTTTGAATTCACGATGCCAGCGTTTTACAGGGTCATGATGGGGCATTATCACCATAAGTTTCTTTCATTTCATCAAAAGTCTCCTGTGGTGTGCATCATTTCAAATACAAAAACCGAATTATTGCTCGAGATTCAACAGGCTCCATTTCACACCTTACTCAGTTCAAACACCTGTAAAACAGAAACCACAATTGTTCAGAGCTGTAATATGCCACATATCCAGTATAGCTATAAATCACTGCGCATGTAAAATTTCAGCTAGATCAGACAACTGGAAGTGGGTCAGGGGCATTACTTATTGCACGACCCTCGTATAATGTTGCTGAAATTCTGTAATTAGGTTTATAATCTATGATTTGTAATTTAAGATATTTGGAAAGGGACAATTAAACATGTTACTCATAACATCGGTACGCTACTGTTATTGTACGCTAGTATTATAGTACGTTCCGTGCTTTGTTTAAAATGTCTTATAATAAGTATACCTTTTAGTATCGTCATCTGGTAACCAGGTGTGGACATTTGAGCTTCAGACCTTATATATGCATTCTGCAGCATTTGGTATGAGTTAATGACCCCGAACATCTAAAATATTTATGAAAATTATTGGATAAATCTGTATTACGTAAATCAAGCGCCCGTCTATTGTATCATAATTCTGTGGAAATTAACGCAGTTTATTTCCGTTTTGCAGATGGAAATAGGTAATTTACTTTTGTATAATGATAATCTGTACATTGCTTTTGTATAATGATAATCTATACGCTCCGTGACTACTTTAACTGATTTTACAAAAGAATGAAAGCCGAATACAATACATGTTTTTGTTCCATCAATCAAAGATTTGCTTATATATATATATTGATTTGATTAAATGCATATAAACAATTGAGAATAGGTCAATAATAATAAAATCGTTCTCGTCATACAGTGATTTTCTATCCATTTTTTTATCCTTATGCCCGTTCTCACAGTAGTCTTTGTTTTTTAGTTTAACTCTGCTACTCGTAGACGCCTCGCTCTTGAAGTGCTCTACTACAACGGTACCGTCAATAAAATTCTTCCGTTACTCAGCTTAATATATTACACTCTCCAGAAAAAAACTGGCTGGTATATATTGTGACGTGTATTAGCACTGAACACTGTAGTCCAAACTAAAACCTGGCATACGCAGGGTCTGGATAACAAAAGCAAAAAAAAAAAACTCTCCGTCGATTATGTATATCGGTATATTTGAAACCATATGGTCCGAGTAAAAAAAAAACTGTTGTTAGAATGATGTTTAAACAGCTGTATAATCTGCAATTATTAAGTATATCTCCGACTGCGAGAGATTTAAGAAGATGGAAATATACACAGCATGAGTAGAGAAAGAGTGAGTGAGGAAGAAACAGAAGTAGAGAATGTTCCTTTTAATTTTATAGTTTTTCTTTTTCACTTTCATCATTTGTCTGAATATTAGTTTTCAGTACGGTGATTCTGAAGCTGGGACTTTCTATTCTCCAACATTAACAACCAATTGCACTTTCACTGCCGTGTTTTGTTTTCCATTTCTTTCACGCGCAGCAGGTTTTCATGCATGAGTTGATACACCTCTTTGAGTGTTCCAACAGTGTTTGCTTTTTTTTATAATTACAGTACGATGTAGTTCAGCAGCTTTCGATTATTAAATTCTGATATCAATTGCTTCGTTGCAAGACGCTCTTTTTTGTTTGTTGAATTTTCTATCTTTTATTTTGACACATATGTCAGTGATTGCTTTGTCACTTGCAAACATGATCTCAACTAATCAGGCAGAAAGTCTCTGACATTTCTATCACTTTACATATTGTACCAAATAACTAATTATATTTTATAGTTTTTGTTCAGTATCTTGGGGATTGTTATTAATAATAATTATTAATGTATTATTATTATTATTATTATTATTATTATTATTATTATTATTATTATTATTATTATTATTATTATTATTATTCACTAGGAGTTTTCATAGGGACCATACTCAAACATTTCTTTTTGTAGAACAACCTGTAAATTTTCATGGAGGCTGAGTTACAAGTGTCGCCAGATTTTGAATATTCACCCCCTCTTTTGAGAGCCTTTTCAAACGTATTTGTGTTAACACAACATCCGTTTACCGTTGATTTCACGTTCGCAGTGACCATTGGTCCTCATGCGAATTTAGCTGGCAATAAACTTCCCTAAGGTCCCAGTCGTCTTTAAACATATCCACTGGATAGTCTGGTTAGTGCTTTCTTTAACGATCTGTCTATCCTCTTTAACTCTCCTCGACTATTTGGTGTGGTGCCAGTTGATTATGACAGTTCTTTGGCGGAGGAGGTAAATTATTATTATTATTATTATTATTATTATTATTATTATTATTATTATTATTATTATTATTATTATCTATATATTAATACGATAGGTATATTATTTTCTGTGTCATGCTTACATCTGTTTTCTTTCGAGTGACTGTCGTTTGATTGTTATGGCCTTCCATTTCTTATAATAAATAATTTTACTAAGAATTCTGCAGAAGTTTTGGTTTCGGTTTCGATTATATTTGAAAGAACTCAAGTTATATATATATATATTTATATATATATATATATTTACGTATATTTTATTTTCTTCATAAGTTTTGGTTTTGCTTTCAATTCAAGCTGATGCATCCTAGTCATATAGTTCTTTTTATTTTTTGAAATCACAATTTTATAATATATAAGAATTGAGAGAAATTTTACTCTATAATAATATACACGAAATCTTCATAAATTACGACTCGGCTACGCCGGGCGTACAGTCTATTTTAGATAAATTAGTTTGCAGTATTTACAAAAGAGCAACAGTAATATCAGTGCGTCTTCGTTTACGCTGAATGCCCGCAAAATGCTAACAGCAGTATATTACATATGGAAGAGTTCTCGGTTGTATTTTTACAGGTCGCGCTAGTTCTTCTTTTTCTTCTGCTTCTTCTTCTTCTTCTTCTTCTTCTTCTTCTTCTTCTTATTATTATTATTATTATTATTATTATTATTATTATTATTAATAATTTATTAATTAAGTTGATACTTTTCCCCTCTTACAGGTCTTTAATACGCATTGTAGAGTATGCCAGTTTTTTATTTCAAAATTCCATACCTCGATTCAACTTTTATATTAGTGGTGTCGTTGTGACCGTGATTGCCTGTTTTTAGCGACCTCAGTCCCAAAACTGAAAAACATTTATTGATTATCTATTTTTTCCAACCGGAAAAACATATCACGGATATAAGCATATTCGTGTAAACAGAGGTTCGGTTAATTCGTGTCTCAATATCGGGGGCATTCCGCAAGTGAGAGGGGCGAATGAAACAACACTGTTTATTGCATTCTACATACGACTCATATATAAACATCGCCTCTGTCATAATAACCCCTGGCTCAATTCACGCAAAATCTTTCTTTTCATAACGCTATTATCAGATTGTCGCTTCTAACATCTGTTCTCACACGTTTTACGATGTTAACCTTTAACTCAACTAACTGCTTTTTCCTTGAAGGTCACGACTTTATTAAAACCTAATGTATTACACGTACTCATTATTATTTAATTGTTTATTATACTCTAGGCGTACTAATTAACATTGATCGATCACTAAGATCCGAGATTTTTATCACAGTTAGAACTCACTGCTTTTCTTCCACAGCCGTTTACCTTTCAGTTCTTTTTGATAACTGTCGTTGTCTTTCCTTTGAATTCGAGAGTGTCCTTCATTATCTCAGTATTCACTGGGGATTTTCTAGCCGAGGTCTGTAAAGATTATTAAAAGTGGTGTCGTCACACGAGCGTTTTCTAGTGATTTATTGCTGCTGCTTAAGGTCTGTGTTACTCTGGTTTCTATGCTCCAAAATTAATTAAATAAAAATAAATATAACGATCGTAGGTTCCATTTCTCCAAGTACTGCACCAAGATATAAAGAGGAAACTACTCCTTTTGCTTGAATGTTCAACTTTCTACTCTGCCTTCATTTTATAATACTGGAAAGACATCAAGTTTCAGTCGAGACTACCGTATACCTGTAACAGAACGCGAATTCGTTCATGGCGGCCACTTGCAAATACCGAGCTGGGTGCGAAATACGTGACGGTAAAGAAAAAGATAACACCTACAAAAAAGGAGTAAAAAAACACATTCGAAACTACGCTCAAGAAGACAGTATTCAGAAAGAATAAGTCACTCACTGTTTATTTAGGAATGTACCCGGAAATAAATGGTATTGATACAAAAGAAAAAAAAAACATGAATTCAGTTTATAACGTGTACTCTGTTCTCTTGCGACGTACTCTTTACAACGTTTTGTGTCCCGGTTGACACTTGTGTATGCGCGTAACGTTACATACTCTCATTGCGATAGGACATTATCGATCTCATGAATGTGAAAGCCTGTCAATACTATATAATCAATAGTCATTAATATGTTATAATATTAATCACTTCAGATATCAATCACTCCTAATATTAATAGTTGATAAAGTTGATGGTTAATGAATCTATGACCGTCTCGTTTCTATAAAGTAAATTAATGCACATGTTTCATTTTAGTGTGAAAACCGTACACAAAGTAATCTGAGAGGGACTGGAGAAATAGGAGATTTCGTGAAGTTTATCTAAGGACTGCTTAGAGAAGATCAGAAAGAAATTTATATTAAAAAAGAAACTTTTTTCTATTTATCTAAAAGAAAAAATGACAACTTTGTTAAATATGGGTCGTGGAAGTACATTCATTTGCAAAAGATCTAGCTTATTTGCATATCCTTTTAAACACTCAAGTCAATAGTTCCTTAGTAGGTTTTGTGTTTATCGGTTGATTATCTTTACTTAACTATTACGTGTATTCATATCATGCAGATATTCTACATTACATAGCGTAATACCTTCGTAAAATGTTACAGTAAACAAAAAACCTCTTTCTATATATATTTATGTTTAAAAATGTTGCCTACCAAACTCCTCTGTCAGTTTTTTGGTCTACAGGATTGAAACTTAATTTATAGGGGATTCGAACCCATGCAAAACTTTATATTTGGGTTTTAGCCGGGAAAAATCGGTGCAAAACTATAGAAATGAAAAAAAAAACGGAATTTGCCAGTTGAAGGTCCAACGGCGTCATTATGAATATGCATGCTTAATGTAATAGTTATTAGTTCCTGTTTTAATTTTTAGCCTGACAGCAACCATGTCTTCATGGCTCAAGCATAAATGTCAAAGGAAAAATGAATCGTAAGCTAAACGTTCTGGTTTCAATTCTCGGTGGAAGCCCACGAGTTTTATTTAAATTTTAAATCATTACTATATATTGGGTTCAATATTATATAATAATAAATACGAAATCTGCATTAATCAAACTATATTAAAGTGTATTTTCCGACCAGGCAATGATGGACGGCCTGCTTATATATATATATATATATATATATATATATATATATATATATATATATATATTCAAAACAACATAAATATATATATGTATATATATATGTGTGTGTGTGTGTGATTGCATTTGCATCGACATTACTTTCAACCAAGATACTTTTTTTATAGATACTTTGCATGAGTAATATCCTTCAACTGAGAGTCAAAACCATCAATGCATTTGAAATGTGTCTGTGACTTCAAAGCCAGCAATATTGCGACTTATTTATTAGAGGCCAATCGGTTAAAAATCTGTATGCATTAACTTCTTGCACAAAGAATAACCATGGAAGTAATGACCTCTTTGATATTTGTTTTCAACAATGTTTCTATTTACAATATTTATATGACATTTATGTCTTGTTCATTATTAGTATTTTTATTTTATTTCTATTATTATTATTTCTACCAGTTACATTTTTGTCGTTTTTGTTAGTTTTATTTTTGTCATGTTGTTCACCTTTTATTGTATATTCTGTCATTATTGTTTTCATTGCTTTTATTTAATATTTTGTTATTATGTGCTTTAATTATCATCTCTAAATTTTCGTAGCTGCTCTATGATAACTTTGGGTTATTTTTATGGAAAATTTTGTGTAAGGGATTGGTTACGGGGAAGTGCTTTTCGATGGGATCTGGAAATTTCTTACCAAGTTTTGTTTTTTAACATTTTATTGTATGGCGCCGTATACCAGATTATATTAATTTTTCTTCTATTATTTAATTGTATTATAGTTATCGGTGTTTTGTTGCTCATATTTAATATCAATACACATACACACATACACACAAACACACACACACACACACACACACACATATATATTTATATATATACATAGGATGTGCTTTAATAAGTTTCTAGGGTATTCTGTACAAGCAATTAAACATATCATACACCATTGGGTATGTGATTACCATTACATCTTATGACGAATTTTTATAATTTGCGGTTTTAATGAACTACAACAGGAATGAGAAACACCATGAAAAATCCTGATTGTCACAGCTGATGAATTGCAAGATTGCGATGTGAACGCGAGGACACTTTAGAAGAACAATATGCAATAAAATAAAGTTTCAAACCTGGCAAAATACAACCAGAACGTATTGAAATCATCAGACTTCGTTGAAACCATCTTGTATTATCTAAGCATCAGTTGTTGCGTCGTATAATAGATTCTAGGAATGCAAGCAGTCTGAGGGGATGATGAGAGCTGTGGAAGAATCAAGGAATTAAAAAAAAACTATAGGTGATTAATCAAATGTAGAAATTTATGGATAATGACTGTCGCGGGTCTGTACACGCAACTAATGCGCATGTTTAATGTTAGTGTGAAAACTGTACACATAAAAATATGCGAGGTACTGGAAATATGGGAGATTTCATAATGTTTTTCTAAGGTGTGCTAAGAGAAAATCAGAAAAAAAGGTTGTCATAACCAAGATGGACATAAAGACAGTTCACCACCATTTTTAGTGTTACGCCTTGCTTCTTGTGACTTACGGCTATTCTCTAAACCCAAGAAGCTGTCGATATAAGACTACTGAGGAGATTAAAGAGGCTGTGAGGAGGGGCATTAACACCTGTCGCATGATGGCTCTCGGAAATTGTTAGAACAGTACAAAAATGCATAGCAGTAGAGGAAATTACTTCGAACGGGACTAGAGTTTCATGTGTGTAATATCAATAAAAGTTCCAATACGAAAAATTCTGGAAAATTATTAAAGACACAAGACACCTCGTATATATATATATATATATATATATATATATATATATATATATATATGTATATATATGTATATATATGTGTATACATATATGTATATATATACATATATGTATATATATATATATACATGGTACAATACAGACAAAAATCTCTTTCTCTCTCTCTCTATATATATATATATATATAGAAGTATTAAACAAAATATATATATATATATACTTAAAACTAAATATACATTATACATATACATTATAATATAAAAACACATACACACGCGCATATATATATATATATATATATATATATATTTATAAGAATAACATTAGAGTTATATTCTAATATTTTAATATTTATTTTTCATGCAAAACAGTTTCTCCAGCATGCAGCATTTTAAAATGTCGGTTTCACCGTTCTTTCACGCATACACTCTTCCGAAAAAATTCAACTTCTTTGCTTAAATAGAAAAAAAAATGAATGACAATGTAAGTTTGCAATAAGAAAACAATTATAGAAGACTAACAATTGTGTTTTTCGTGCAGCCATCTTTGTTGATATTGTAAAGCCTGACAAGGTTGATTCAACGTATGAATGAAATTATTATGATATTTTTATTCGACAAATAAATAAGTTACGAGCATTATTATTACTATCACTTTATTCACCTAATATTTATTTCCTTGTATTTGTCACCTATTACTTAAATAATACCTAAAAAGTATATAAAACGTTGTAAAATACGAAATATTTTGCTACATTTTGCCCAATACTGTAAGATTATTTGGTAATTTTCTTAAATCAATAAGGTATATATCAATTTTTTTTCTTAAATCAATAAGGTATATATATATATATATATATATATATATATATATATATATATATATAAGGTATATTTTTTTTCTTAAATCAATAAGATATATATATATATATATATATTTATGATTTAAATAGATAATTGTAAATAAAAATGCATTATACTTTAAGTTTAAATATACTGAAGCAAAATTATTGTGTATGTCATGGTTGAGTTTTCTACATACTTAACTAGTTACCTAGCCTTGTTAAAGAGGGATAATTCAATTGGAAATTTTAATAATTAGTTCCTTTGTTTTTTAAGATAAATTTGTATGTCACTGGACCGTTTTTTTAAATTAAAAAACGAAAGTAACGACTGTTTACTGTGCATTATATATATATATATATATATATATATATATATATATATATATATATATATATATATATGAACATTCCGATCATAGGGTGCTGCAATACAGCATCCAGCAGACCAAAACTGTCACTTACCTAGTGCCGGCAAGTCTTAATGTCGATTTTATTTCAGTGTACTAATTATTTTTAACAAATGTTTTATATGTACAGTTTTATATATGTATTTATACATATATAAGGTTCAATTTTCACGCTCTTGCTTCAATATTAATAGCCTACTTTCTCTATTCTAAATTTATTTTATACGAACTTAATATACCCAGTTATGCATAGACAAACGACTTCATGAATGTTCACTTATTTAGACATTACTTTGGAAAAAGATCCATTATTAATTATTTATTAATTTTTCATTAATCTTTATTAGATATTTGGTTTAATGATAGAAATACGCTTTATTCTTTTTATGTATTTTCTCTACATTCTGCATAATTTCATAAAATTTAGGATGAAAATATTGTAGCACTTAGACCCGTTTATATATGTATGTATGTAGGTATATATATATATATATATATATATATATATATATATATTTTAACTTTCTTGAAGTTTACATTTGGATTTTACCGTCACTGGTTTTTGTATCTTCCACCAGACTATCCATTCATGTGTAATCACCTTTTTCTTTACAATATTCCCCCTGCTTAACTTATTTTGTTTTCAAGTAAGATCTTTGACTTTCTTGTTGTTTCATCAAATACTTCTGCATGCAAAATCCGATCCCGCATTTTGCTAATTCCTACCCTCTGATGAGAAGGAGAGTATTTTTTCGAAACTCCGCGGATTAAGGACTATCCATTTATCTAGTGTTTCCTTTTCAGATTAAATATGTTTTTAACTCATTTCAAAGTGTTTTTTAACATATTTTATTAACTGTTGGCTCATATATATATATATATATATATATATATATATATATATATATATATATAGAGAGAGAGAGAGAGAGAGAGAGAGAGAGAGAAAGAGATCATCATCGCAAATCATCATATAATGATTAGATTACTCTGACAGACGTTAAAGTACATTTAAAAAATGAATATTTAAATTTCAACCGAATTTCTCGCTATTAACGGCGGCCAGGTGGATTAGGTCTTGCTAATGAACCCATATATGGCTGCTGTTTCCGGGCTCGAATCTATCGACCGGTGTCAATCGTGACACAATGCACTGATGATTCCCAAAACATTAAACACTAATGTCTGTAGGTATTTAATACTTATTATAGTAAATAATTATGTTAGCACCTTTAAAAAAAACTCGTTACCTATCGTTGGCACTTTTAGTGTAAATAAAATTTAGTCAATTCAACTCTTATGCATTGATCATCATTTGAATCAGTCTGACAGACGTTAAAATACATTGTAAAAAAATAAATGTTTAGTTTTCAACAGCATTTTTCGCGGTTAACGGTGGCTGAATGAATTAGGTCCTTGCTAATGAAGCCATAGATGGCTTCTATCGTCAGGTTCGAATCAATTCTCTGGTGTTAATCGTGACATCCTGCACTGATGATCCCCGAAAGGATGAAAGACTAGTGTCGGTCCGAATTTATTAATTATTCTAAGAAATAATTATATATATATATATATATATATATATATATATATATATATATATATATATATATATATATATATATATATATATATATATATACAAGTAGCCTAGTATGTATGAGCGAAACGTCTCCACTAGACCCATTTCTTTATATTTAACATTACAGACTAGGATCTAGATGTTTTAGCCTGTAAAAATGGGTTAGAATAGAGCAATATGGAAAATAGAACCAGTTAGCATTTTGCAGTAGTAAATTAACTAATTTCTGGACATGCGTATATATATATATTATTAGCTTATCGAGTCGCTTAAATTTTATCCTTTTTTCATCTTTATTTAGGAATGATTGCAACCGTCATGTTATTCCTCTTGTAAGTGCTTAATAGAGAAGATATGCGGGGAAACGAATGCCAGCAAAAATCATCCTGAATGATGCACATATACGACTTTAATACTCACCTCTCGTAAGTGTGCTATTGCAGCGAATTGTAATTTACATTCAGGCGGTTGCTAGAAAATCGGCGAATTTATCAAATGGAAGTTTATTTTTACAAAAATAAACATTTGTAAAATTCTAATTTATTTTTCCAAAAATCTGTTCAAAATATAAATATCAAAACCGAAACTGTAAATGAGACACCTGTAATAATTAATAAAATAAAAGTTAAACAATAAAATATATAATGTTAAATATATATCTTTAATTTGAAAACGACAATGGTGTAGTATTGAATGTACGAATTAGTTCGTATCTTTTTTATTTTATGTCGATATATCTTCTTTGTCCAGTTTGTATTCTTCAATAGCAACTAGTTGTTTTATAACGAGTTTATTAGACGTTCACATTACTTATATAAAGTTATAGAAATATTGACGTAAAAAATAAAGGGTGAAACAATAAATGTGTCACCCGAAATACCACAACACTACAAATTGATTTAAAGCTTTTATTTAAAAATAAATTCAAGTAACATTATTATGTAGTAGAGCTGGCATCTATTAAAGGTAGACGCTTCTAGACTCAATACTCGCCTCGATATGGGTCCAGAATTGAAAGAATGCCTTTTCCACAACCGCTTGCCGCATCTCATCGAATACTCGGTGGATAGCGGCGATCAGGATGACTTTGGTGTCGTGGGAGGTCATGTTGGTGATGTTCTCGACGTATGACCAAACGAAGTAGTCCAGCGGGTTCAGATCGGTGGAGGAGAGGGGCATATAGGAGAAGGGTACAAAGTTGTAGCATTCCTTCTGAAGCCAAGCCAGGATCACTTCGAACTTGTGGGCCGGCACTGAGACCTGCTGCCACAGCCAGGGTCTGCTAGCATCCCCCTGATTACACCGGAGAATCACCAAACTCTTCAGCGTACACTTTGGTGTTGACTTTCAAGCCGAATTCGAAGATGTGAGGTCCTGCTGCAATACTCAGGGTCTACTAGCTGCCACCTGATTGCACTAGGGAATCATCACACTCTTCAAGGTACACTTTAGTGTTGACTTTCAAGTCGAATTCGAAGATGTGAGATTGCATGGTGTAATCCACACTTGAAACCACACCAAAGACTATAACCGTGTCCGGAAATGTTGTTGAACTGTATTCTCAAGCGTTGAACTGTTCAGATTTGCATTTTGAGAGTGTTAAAAATTGTCCTCTTGTCATATCTTTGATTGGTAGAGAACATGCCGTACAGCAGCGCATCTCTGATCTCGCCCGTTGAAGATTGTGCCAATATAAGCAACGATAGAATGGCTACTATTGTTGTTGGGATTTGTTCGCAACTGACCAACAAATAGATGGTCTGTAACGAAAAAAAAAGAACCGGTTTTCATCAAAGGGAAATCGAGTCATGCTGTCGTTTCAAGGGCGACAGTTTTGTTGTTCAACCCTGTATTTCAATATAAGATTAATTGGAAGAATCCTTCAATAATTTCGCGAAATGAATTTTGCATGTTTTATGTCATCTTATAATATTACGCCTCTTTCAAAGAAGCACATGTATGGTATCTCCCTGAGAAAATTTGATTCAAATATAATTAACCTTCTTTAAAATTGATATTTAATACTCCCAGGTATATGCAGATAATAATAGAGCTACATCTAATCTGTTGTGAAAGCGGCTTGAAAATTGGTGAAACATTCTCATACTCAAAAATGTACCTGATGTAATATTTTATTTATAAAAGAGATTGCAGAAAGAGAAAAAGGCTAACTCGTCGAGGAAATGAGCTCCAATGCAAACACACACGCAAACACACACCAACACACACATATATATGTAAATAAACTAAACTAGTCCAATGAATTGAACTGAAAAACAAATATATTTATAAAAGTACTAAAGTAAAGGTTTTTAAATAAAATAATAGTTATCATATAATCGTTACACGGATTTATCTACGTTTCAGGGATACATTATATAATTTAACTGTATATATAATTGTAAAAACTTTAGGTTGGAAATTTTCTAACAAACGGATGCGTGTCTCTATCTTTCTATCTATCTATCCATCTATCTATTCATCTATCCATCCATCTATACACCTCTCTCTTCTCTCTGTCTGCCTCTCTCTTTCCCTGTATATATATATATATATATATATATATATATATATATATATATATATATATATGAAATACCCTAGTGTGTAAGTGCGAAAGGTCTCTACTAGGCTGAATATTCCTCATCAAAAATTAAATTTTTGTTGAATATATATATATATATATATATATATATTCATATATATACATATATTGCATTTGGTAGGGAGGAAATTTCGCGTAAGACTATATAGCTCGCGATATCAATGCCAAACCTAATATTTAACTAAATAATTTCTAAGTAAATATGACTCACAGCGAGAGAGGAAAAGCGGATAAATTTTATAAGGTCACTAGCGGGGGTACTCGGCGTTGCCCGGGTGTTTATACGTGTGTGTGTGCTGTTAAATAAAAAAGAAACCGGGGGGGGGTAAAAGTTGGTAGGATCGAACCTGAAGCCCTGAGTCGAAGGTTGAAAATAAAATCGGCCAGCCAGAATGAGTTACTGAAAAGATGTTTGAATTTATTTAAGTAAGAACCAAATTGACATGTGCGCGCACGGAAGTTGTCGAGCGTGACGACGACGACGACGACGACGACAGCAAATGAGGTTCGTTTGTTATAAGCGAAGTAAAAAAGGTTCGTTTGTTATAAGCGAAGTAAAAAAGAAAACAACGTTAAAACTGAAGCGGGGGATGGGGTAATGAAAACATCGAAAAAAAAAACCAAAAAAAGATAATGTAAGGCAAACGAACGATGTTAATTATAAAAAGAAAACAGATAAACGAACACGTGAAAATGGCTGAAATAAGCCTGCTTCGATATTAAAATTTTAAAAATCGGTGGGTACCCGGGTGTTTTGGGGTGTGTGGTCGAGTGTGGATAAGCGAAGTAAAAGAAAAAAAAAACAGAAAAACGAACGTTACGTGAAAAATGGCTTAAATAACACTGGTTCAATATTTAAATTTAAAAAATCGAAAAAAAAAGACATCTCACACCCGATTCGAACCCAAAAATTTAGATAACGAACCAACGCGCTAACCAACTGAGCTAACGCGACGTACATGAAATTTAGTCAGTTTTTCGACTATTTAAAGTAAATCAGTCATGACGTCATCTGGCGAATGCGTAGAACCGGTCGTCGTCACGAGAGGACCGTTTTTGTTGACACCCCTGTCGAAAATTGTCGATTTCGAGGTGAAAAAACAAACGTTTTCGGACAATCTTTCGATATTTTTCGAGCGAATGATGGAGCTTCAATATGATACCCAGTTTGTGAATTTTTGTTCTGTTTGTCGAACGTTTTTAGCAGACACACAAACATGCACACATGCACACATACATACATACATACATACATACATACATACGTTTTCGCTTTTATATATATAGATGGCATTATGAAGAGGAGAAACTCGGCAATATGAAAATTTAAACGTATAAAGAAAATTTATATTAAAAACATTTAGATAAGAAATATAATAAGTTTACTAATTACAATTGGATATATTTTTGGGAGTAATACGACATGGATAAAATATTCATATACAATAATAGATACTAGAATTACTATTAATATCTATGAAATATTTAAAAAAAAAACAAGTATTAAGAAAAATTAACAAAAAGTGCATCATTAAAATAAACAAAATTTGAAGAAATTTTCAAAACTTAATAAAAATGCATAAAAATGGCAATACATGCTGATAAAAACATTTAAAAGAGAAATTATATATATGACACATGACTAATTTTAGAAAAAAATAATGTGTTAATCTAATCAAATTCTTGGAAAATAACGTATAAATAACGTAAGGTGTAGTCCAGGATAAAATGACTCGAAATTTGAAATGTGAATAAACGCCTGGCAGCACCGAATAATAGAGGCGCAATGCAATGGTAAGGAAGCCGTAATTAAAAACGTAAAATTAAAAAATAAGAGATTTATGTATATATATATATATATATATATATATATATATATATATATATATATATATATATATATATATATAATGAAAACGAATGAGATATAAACATAAAACAAATAAAAGTGATTGATAAAAAAATAAAAGTAAAAGTTCATGGACAGAAAAGGGAAGGTCGAAGGGTAATATATATACATATATATATATATATATATATATATATATATATATATATATATATATATATAGAGAGAGAGAGAGAGAGAGAGAGAGAATTAGAACAAGAGTCTTAAGAGCAGGGTATATTTTAATGTATTAGTAAACCCATTAATGCAATTAAAATAAAGTGGTCCTGCATAAGACCTTAAACTATATCCAGTGGTGAGGCCCCAGCTTGCGGGCTTTGGGCAGTGTGGAGCCAAACTTTATTTGCCATTGCTCCCAGGTCAACTCTGAACCGGAGTGGTAGTACCTGTTAGAGTCTGATCGAAGGGTTAAATAGAAACCGACTTGAAAACAACAAATATATTCTATTAAAAAAATTTTCTTCAAACTCTTTTGATTCGGCATTAAATACCCTGAAAAGGGTTGATATGCCGTAAGACAAAAACAACCAACCAAACAATTAAAATAAAAGAAAAGAAAATACTGCTCGTTGTAATGTAGATACATAATAAACTCGATAGACATATATGTCATAGACCTATTTTAATATTGAGTAAGATTATTGAATATTTATAATTAAAATTAAAAATTAAAAATCTGTTTCATAAGAACAAACAAAATAAATTAATTTTGTTTGTACTTCCTTATGAAACAGAGTTTTACTTTTTAATTTTAATTATAAATTATCACTCATCTTACTATATATATATATATATGCATATATATATGTATATATATATATATATATATATATATATATATATATATATATATATACATACACATATATATATTATACTTTTGATTTTACCCTTTTATTTTTCACTTAGAAATGAAAAAGCATTATGTTAGTCTATTAATGGACTTTTGGATGAACCTGATGGGTTTTTTTCTGAATGAAGAATAATGTCCTAAAATTTTAAAATATTTATATTTCATTATCGAGCAATTTAAATTAGTCGTGTGTAGTTTATATTTCTATTGCAATAGATGTCCTTCGATTTTGCTTATGCGAGCATTAGTATCTCTGTAATATGAATCGTTACAGGAGGTACAGCTTCGTAGATGTTGGAACTGTTCAACCGTCTTCAGCTAAGTGTTGTCAATGACATTAATCAGGGTTTGTGTTTTTTCTATGCGAGCATTAGTATCTCTGTAACATGAGTCGTTACAGGAGGTAGTGTTTCGTAGATGTTGGCACTGTTCAACCGTCTTCAGCTAAGTGTTGTCAGTGACATTAATCAGGGTTTATGTGTTTATTTCTGGAGCAGTTTAACGAAGCACTTCAGCTTTACTACGACTGGTTGTTAGGCCAAATACTATGGAATCTTTTGAAAAGTAGTTTGGAATCAGTTTTAGGTTGACTTAAGAGTAGAGTCGCCAGCAAAGAGAACTCCATGGATGAAGTCTAAATATTTTGTCGACACAGGTCAAAAAAGGAGCCATTCAAACAGAAAGGAATGTAGATACGTTGCTGCAGATCTTCCACTGTCTTGAAGACTACTGATGCTAGTACTCAACTTGCTTACACCCATTTCTGATCTAAAAATTTCTCAGACTCTCTGACGTTGTGAAGTAATTATCATTTCAGAATATCGTGGAAGTACCTAATCATTGAAAATAAATTTTGGTAAACATCCAATACGCCCAATTAAAATTTAAAGGCTCCTTGCTCATTGTGTCAAAAGCTATAATAATATCAATAAAGAGAGTGTAGAGATATGGGAGTTTTCTCATGAAAAAAAATTACATCGATAGTGTTCCTCTCTGTTCTTAAACCAGTCTATGCCCCTGGCAAGTCATTTTTAAAATAGCAATGGAACGATTGAGAATGACTCTGACAAAAATCTCTCAGCGAATGAAAAAAGTGATATACCTCTGTGGTTTCCACAATAATTTTTGCTAACCATTTTTCTTATATAGGCTGATTGTCATCTTGAAATGAAATTGGCGTTTTCTCCTTCTCCTAGATAATTTGCAGTAAATGATCAAACGTTTCTAATGTATTTGGACCAACCACTTTGTAGGTATACCGTCCAATCCACCTGTTGTTTTTCTATCTTTGTCGTTCATGTTTTATACCTCAATAGAAATAATATATATAATTAGTTGGTTATGTAGAGAAACCTTATTTTAGATGAAATTTTCTAACACAATAATATGTGTGTACTTATCTCCAGAAAGGACGTGTATGAAAAACGCAGTGTGATTGAATATACATCATCTTACCCAATTTATTAATGTCTATTTCTGTGTGTTCCCTGTCATTCTGTCTGTCTCTTTAAACCCCCCACACATATATACAGTGCAAAATGTTGTTTATATATATATACAGACACATATATACACAAATGAACTGGAAGATAAATATGTAATAATATAAAAAAGACATTTAAAAAAGAGTATGGTATATATATATATATACATATATATATATACATACATACATACATATATATATATATATATGTGTATAGTTTTAAAGTTTAAAAACTTCCAAGACTATATATATATATATATATATATATACACACACAAATCCAAACATGCACACAAACATATGCACACAAACATACACGCACATAATCTAACGTGTATATATATATATATATATATATATATATATATATATATATATATATATATATATATATATATACATTGATTAAAATTGCCCCAATCTAGAGAGATTTTAAACGGAAATCATTAATATTGCATAGATGCTAGTTAATTGCCTTAGTTATTATTTGTTAACAGTACCCATTATTACGTATTCTTAAATGGATTGATAATTATAATTAAATAATGATTAATCATTCATACTTATAGACACTTTTGATTAATGCTTACGCACTCATCACTGGAGTAGACTCACCATTCCTGCCTGTCATCAGATTCTTACCACGAAGCCACCTTTGCTGCAGTTATATATATATATATATATATATATATATATATATATATATATATATATATATACATATACATATATATACATATACATATATATATATATACATATATATATGTATATATATATATTTATATTTATATATATATACATTAAATCTCTTAATATTGCAAATTTATTCAAACTTTCAAAAAAGATATAAAAACATGTAAAGAGGCTATACAAAGTTTTAATTTTTCGACAAAGAGTAAAAATAAAGCAGGAAAATCCTATTCCATGAAGTTTCAAAGGAAACAAGCAATATGCAATTTGCATAAAAATCATTTAACATTTTTAGATAGTTTGTAGCCGTTCAAAGACTTTGGCAAAGCAAAAAATGGTCAAGGAAAAAAAAAAAAGATATAATATGATGTGATAAAAATCCAATGAGAAAGACGGTAACATCCATTACAGAAAAAAATGCGAAATGGGTTTGTTGGAAATCCGATTGTAATCCATAAGGAAACAGAAATATAAATGTGCAGGGTAAAATGGAGCTTCATGAAAAAGCACCAGGTCGGGGAGACGTGAAAAAAACCCAAAGAAAAGGGGAAATTAGCAGGTATAGATTCATCTTTATCAATCTATTTTTAGAGCAAATAAATATAGGTCAGTTTGACTCAGTTTGACCCAGACAAAAATATAATTCAGGGTGAATAATTTAAAATTTGGAAAGAAGTAAAGAGGGGTGGCTGTGAAAACAATGATGCAATGAATTAATACGAAAATTATGATTATAATTCTACGCATATACATACATATATAAATGTATAAATACATATACACACATATATAAAAAATATAGAATAAAAATAATATAAAATAATGTAGGAAAAACAATCCTATCTGTGTCAATGAAATATAGTACATCTCTGGAAACTATAATATATACTTCTTAATTAAATAATCAATATATATATATATATATATATATATATATATATATATATATATATATATATATGTACACGGTACCATCAGAATACAACACTGTTTCTCGTCGGATCACCCAAGTTAGCCAACTCGAATTCTGGCCAGTAAAATTCTCTTGACTATTTGAGAGTGTTAGGCCTTCTATGTACCGCGCAGAGTCGTTGAAATTTACAGGGGGCGCATTTAATCCACTAGGAGGGATGCACCCTCAGTCTTCGATAAGACACGCATCTAGAATAAGGAACACGGATGTAAAACCTGAGGTCTTTTCCGTATTGTGGCAGCCATTGCATCGACTAAAATTAATAGTTACACTAAAAAGTGGGGTTGGTTCTCCATATAGCCTTTATGACTACAAACAAAACACCCGTGTGGATTTTCGAACAACATAGTTGAGACGGAACTCAACGACGGTGGTATTATTACACACACACAAACACACACACACACACACACATATATATATATATATATATATATATATATATATATGTGTGTGTGTGTGTGTGTGTGTGTGTGTGTATCTAGGCGTAATTCGAGTAAATGAGTAAGTTCTCTGCATGCCCAAGTATCTATTTATATACAATAAAATCGATTATATTTTAACGTTTTCTAATCCATCTGACAATAGCTCAAACAGTAACAACTAAGGCTGGAGCGTTTAATGTGTTGGATTCGACTGTATCTGATAGCACTGTGTGTTTTTTTACCTTTTGAAGTAACTAAAGATAAACAATAGAATATTGGCTCTACAATAATAAATACGAACTCTGCATTAATTAAAATATCATATTTAAGTATGTTTTATGATTGCTAAACGCCGGATAACTTTTTAGTATAATTTGTAGTGGCGCTTACAGACAGAAATATAATGTTGTTTATTACTCCAAGAAGACCATTTTTACATATAACAATGTAACGGAAAGAAAACATTTTGTTTTGACCAGCAGCAATTTTATTCTGTAGAAGTTCAGATTAAAATTAATTTCATATATGTTAAAACATTTTGTTCTGGTTTGCTGTAAAACTATTTAAAAATAAATATATTTACAGTATATTACACCGAACTCGAAGTAAAAATAAAAATAAAATTACATAAAGATTGCAAACAGATTTTTATGTAAACATTAAACAAATCTTTGAAACTGAGAATTTTTAGAATATGTTTGTAATAATATATAATCTGACGGGCCAATACGTTGAAACAGTATATTTGTTTTAGCATGCTTTGTTATATACGTAAAACCATTTAACATGCTGTACTTAACAATATGATATTATTAAAATGTACAAAAAACAAAACAAAAAACAAACAAACAAAAGAAACATATATTTTTAACGAGACAAAAAAAAAAATGCTTACAAAGTAAACTCCTATTCTATACACACGGGAGGGGGCGTCCGGCTTTGCACGGGCGTAAATACGCTTAAATATGATATTTTAATATTTCTAGATTTCGTATATATTATTATAGAGTCGTGATTTAAAAAGTAAAATAAAAAATATTTGGGTGCCATCAGCTAGAACCGAAACAGAAACTGCAGCATTGAAAGATGTTGACGTTACTACTGCACTAACGTGAATGTGATATGAACTGATTAAAAATAAAAAAAATAAAAATAAACTAAGATGAATGTACAAAATATATAACGATTCTTTCAATTTAGACTCATCTGTCACCATATAAAAACCGGCTAAAGACACAAAAAAGAACGGTCCTTGAAAGAATCGAACTACTGGATATCAGACAAAATATAAAAATTAAATATACCCCCTCTTTCTCTCTCTCTCTCTCTCTCTCTCTCTCTCTCTCTCTCTCAGGCAATCTATATTTATACTTATATTTCTCGCTCAGAAAACGATATTATAACATAAGGAAGCCCTTAGCGTAGCTTTGCAACTTTTAGTTTCGGAGGAGAGAGAGTGTGAAACTATGGAGACAAAGATATAGCCTTTTATACGTTAGATATAAGCGTTATTTGTTTCTGAACTTTTGAAATTAGGATTGACAATGTATATTATTTGGATAGATCGAACTGCTGTTCTAGTCTTAGATATTATTTGCACTAGTTTCGATTGATGTATCTCCAACCATCTTCGTATGTATCTTCTGGAAATCGGGACTATGCCCTGAATTTATTATATATATGTAATATAATATATTTATATAATACACATGTATATTATATAATATAAGGTTCCCGTCGGGTCACCAAAGTTAAGCAACGATGAGCCTAGCCAGTACCAGATGGGTGACCATTTCGAACTTCCAGGTGCTGTGTATGCTCTCCGCTCATCTCGGCATTGTTTCTAGTCGTCTCGGATTTCTCCTAGTCACTAGATTCAAGCAGTACCTATTCAGGAGAGGTGCGGTTAGGGATTGTGCAACCTTTGCCACACAATTACACGTGCAGCTGCCCCTACAGGGAATATCCTTTGTCTGTTGAGACTGAACGAAGGCATCGATGATACAGGTTGTAGCATCATCTTATTGTGTCAGATATGACTGAGTAAGAAAATAAAAATAAATCTGTTCCCACTTTAAATTCCATGCAGATTATCGAGTCCGACAAAATAGACTTGGATAAAATCAGAGGCTTCATCGTCTAAAAGGTTATGCGAATAAACGCCAGAGAACAGTAGACTTAATAAGCAAAAAAAAAAAATACAGATTATCAATTAGGCATAGCGGATAATGTACTATGTAAATTAGGTTGCAAGTGACACTCTTCTGGAGGTTGAACTTCGATCTTTAGTACGGACGATATTAGGAATACAGTTGCGAATTACTTCAGCTGGCTATTCGAAAGATAGGTTAACTTCCATGCATTAAATAGAGGATTCCGCTCAAGATTTCGTGCAGATTCTCGAGTTTGGCAATATACGGGAAATAAAGCTGCCATTAAAAAGTCACTCATGGTTCAAACAAAATAAATTTGCTTCAGTCTTAAATGACTTCCACTTAACATAGCGAGGATATCAGAACAGACATTGCACCTTGCTGATATGTTTAATAACATCAGTAAATCATAAAACATTTGTGATTGCAGATAATGTTGTGGATTTTATTTAAATATAAAACTGTAAAAATAAATCTTTGCCCGTATACAAGATAGATGGATTACGATATTAAAACTGGTGTTTGTAAAATTTACTACCTCTTATCTATCGATCTGTTGATCAATGGATCGAATACAGCCGAGATATAAGTATATTTATTGCGATGTGTAACGTTTGTCAAGATAACATATTCAGAAATAAATTCCATGGCGGAAGATATGAATAAAAAAGAAAAGAAAACAACTACTGGATGTCAGACAAAATATAAAACTTAAATACCCCCCCTCTCTCTCTCTCTCTCTCTCTCTCTCTCTCTCTCTCTCTCAGCCAATCTATATTTATACTTGGATTTCTCGCTCAGAAAACGATATTATTATTTATTTATTTAAATAAATAAACAAAATTTAGGATGACATAAATAAAATGCGTTTCAACTTTAACTGATGCGAAAATCTGTAAGCTTAAGTGCTTACGCGTTTGACGCCAGTGTAAGCAATTGCTAATGGGGCGATTTCGATTTGATGTGGTTGACACGTTTGACTACACTACTGCATCAGATAATCTCGTTCTCTTCATTTTCCCCTTTCGCTTATTGGTTGTCTCTATATTGAAATTTAAATCCAAGCACTGAATGGACGGTTACGCTATATCTAGGATGATTAGCAAACATAAGTAAGGTAGGGATAGTGAAAACAGCGTGAATAGAAACACTAGTATGGGATAAGTATATACTATTTTAGAATTGTGACGAGAGGTTAAGGAAAACGTCTTACCTACGAGTTTAAATTGTAACAGGTGAAGCGTTCACCGGTACGTAAGTGTAGTCCTAGGTGGTTGCGAGATCAGTAGCGTGGCATTGATCACCTATACAATGACGTGGTTGATTTGCGCTCCTGGCATTCCTTGACTCACCGTGATCTGTAAGTAACCGAACAACAACAAAATAATATAGGAGGGGAAAAAGAGAAGAAAACAACTTAAAATATCCAGGGAAATATGAGTGCCACGGGTCAGTCTAGAAAGGCCTTGGGTTTGATGCCTTTTTCGTGCTTGCTGTCTCCTGAAAAAAATCAACTCCAATAGATGGCGTTCGTTTGATATTTAACGTACGAAATCTGTAGACAACGAATAAAATGAATTCCAATAGTAATTCTTGTTTTAATAAAGATCAATTATTAAATAAACTCTTGACTACAGTAGTTAAATGAAAAAATATAAGCAATGCACCTTTTTTTTTAACATTCCAAGTGTGTGGACAGTTCGCTCAGAAAAAAAAAACTTTTGCGACGACCGATTGCCCCGGTCTCTCTCTCTCTCTCTCTCTCTTTCTCTCTCTCCCTCTCTCTCCTGTTCGGTCACTAGCGGAGGAATGTAACGTGGGTGGAATGGTGCTCTGACTCAGCTCCATTCAACTGCTCCGACTGGCAAAAACACACCCCAATCATCTTCTTATGGAAAGGTGGGGGGGACGCCTTTTACGAAGTTGAGGGTTTTCATTTAGCCAATCCATATTTGCAGCGTAAAAATTGAATTCGTCCTGATTGACCAATTTGTTAAAATCACTTGTGCATATGAATTAAGTAATTTTCCATGTAAAATTCTAACGCCGGCAAACTCTGAAAGGTTGTCCTCGGGTTCACATTCGCTTTGACAAAAACCCAAAACAATGGATCAGTACCATCTCTCAAAATACATGTATTTATTAGCGAAATATTATTAGTATCAGAATATTATTATTAATATAAAATTCGTTCAGCTGAAGTTTATTCCTTATTTTGGTTTGAGTCACAAAGCAAAGAAATGGAATAAGAAAGACAACCGGGAATTCCTCGCAATTGTTCACATAATCAAAAAAACTCTAATTCAGCACTTTTTTAACTGTTCTGGTGTAATGTTCGACCATCACTGGTGGTTGGGTCACACAATGCGATTTTAGTGTCACGGAAAAGACACATTCTAGTTAACACAAATATAAAATTAAAGACGACATGGGAATAATGCTTACTAAGGTTTCTCTCCACGTTCCTCAAAACTTCAATATTGAGACCTAACTACTATATTTTTCCTGTCATATTCGAAAAAGATTTTATTTCACACATTGATTAAATATTGACAGGTACCACCATTCCGAGTTAGTTTGAACATGGGAGAAATCGCAGCGAAGTAGTAACACCACACCCTTTCAAACTGAAACCTTTGGGCTTTCATTACTGAGTGCACAAAAAGTGATGGCTCCTATTTTTTATTCGTCCCGAATTGATTAGATGGTATTTAAAATTGCATTATTATGATAACTGAACTAATGCATGGAGGACCTGAAAGTTTTATTTCTCTGTTCAGCACATTGACGGCCTGAGACTCTAAAAAGGCATCAATTCTCATTAATGTGCATCGAAAGCAGAGATATGTCATATAATTTTTTCATGCAAAAACATTGCATTACCAATATGCGATTATATACTTTGATACACTTATTTGTTTCATTTTTTAACAAATTGAACAGTGAAATTTCACATTGTACTACTTTGTTTGAAATCAATTTCGTCACAATTCAATGAAAAACTAACATTCCGTTCTCATTTAAATATTAAACAACTATCGTTTTTTATTACTTTCTGATTATCCTAATATGTTTGGTGTCCAGAAAACTTGGTACTTTTGAGAAGGGGCCATAATACCAAATTCAGTAATTATAAATTTGATTGCGTTTTTGAATTTCCGAGATAAGGAATACTTATTCGTATTATTTGGATTCTTCAGGCTGTCGTTCCTATCTTTGTATAACTTTGAGTGTCATTTTTGATGTTTCGTTCGACGTAATCTCCGAATTTCTTCAGGTGTATTTTGTCTGCAAGCGCCTGTATCGCAGTTGGTAGAGTATTTGGAAAAACTACTTGTAAAGTGATATTCTCCTGAAGGCCAAATATTTAAGCCTCAGTGTGGGACACTGAAAAATGTATTTGCTAATTATTTAGGACTTTAATATAGTCAGGGGTGACGAAAAAAGAGTACGATATACTGTAAAGTAAACACAGTGTTTTGTTCGAAATTTTTTGCAAGTTTCCGAATACGAGAAAAACATTCTCAAGTTCGACAATGGAAATAACACTCAAGATGGGAACAGGAATCATAAATAATATGAATATGAATTGGATGAGCTCAATTATTTCATGCAGATTATTTGCAATGAAGCTCTAAATACAATTGAAGCGTTCGAATGCAAAATGTGATAAATGCCTTTCTATGAAAAGAGGATTCAATATCTACAAAAATGTATTTCACTCAACAACAAAAAACAGCTTTCACATAATATGATTACAGCGTAAATCCGTTGCGCTTTCAATTAAATTAAGCTTATATTCTTATTATATATTCAATATAATCGAATTTTATAGTTCAATGTCAAATAAGATGTTTTGTGTTTTGCATTCAAACTCGTTAATTCTAATTTTATTCTTATTGATATTATATACAGGATGGAACGAAGAATTTATCGCTCTATAAACAGATTCACTATAAAACCTTTATTGAAAGAAATCAATTCAGGTTACTTGAATATGTAGTAGAGCTGAAATCTATTCAATGAAGCCTTCAGCCTCAATCACCGCCTCGATACTCGTCCGAAATTAGGAGTATACCTTTTCCAGAAGCGCCGGCGCGAACTCGGCAGATGGCGGCCATCATACCTGCTTTGGTCTTGTGGAGGTCATGTTGCTAATGTTCTTGATGTATGACCAAACGAAATATTCCAATGGATTTAGGTCAAGAGAGGAGAGAAGAAGTAGGACCAGTGAGAGAAGGGTGCAAAGTCGCGGCACTTCTTTTAGAGCCAAGCCTTTGGACTTGTTGGCCGGCGCCACATCCCGATGCTACACAGTGTCTTTCAACGGCCACTTTATTGCGCCGTTCGAGCCTGTATTAATGAATAGTAAAATATATTAATGTTTCCTTTGAAATTCTGAGAAAAATGCGGAAACCACATCTCGTACAACGGGCCCAAATAAGTGAAATTAACAGTGGTTGCTAGTGCAATATATAGAATTAAAAATTGGAGCTCATTGTTTATAGATTAGAAGTTATCGGCAAGGGCATTTTGCTTGTTTATAAAAAGAAATTCATAACAAAATTCGAACGTTGACATTGTGTGATTCGTGGAATGTGATCTTGGAAGATGATTCATACGAGTTATCGGAGAATATGAATCGTCAGAGTCCGCGTAGAGGCGAGGAAAATAAACATCGGCTAAAATCATAGCAAAACAGAGACTCCCACTCTCAAGCTTCGATAGAAAAACATGGTGAATGAACAAAACCGATTTGGGAAGAAAACAATGACACCTGCGTCTGTTGATATGCATTGAGATAGCTTTGGATCCAGATGCGCTGAATAGCGGGGCATAAACCTTCCTCGAATGTTTGATATTCCACAATTGTGAACATTCAATAAATGCAACATATATAAAATGAAAAGTGTTTGAGCATTATTTACTATGGAAATACGGCGATTTTTAATTTTTACTCATTTTTTATTGATGGGATAAGTGTGTATGATTTTGTGGTTAAAAAGTGGTCGTTGTTTTTATTGAGAAGAGGCTTTGGCTACTTTGATTTAGAATCGATAGAAACGGTACTAAAATGTTCTTCCTTAAATCCCCATTTTCAAAAATTAAATCTTTTTACTGGCATTTATTGTGTTTATAAGCCCTTAAAGCTCTATTAAGTTAGACACTGACTCGGGAATTTTACGTAAAATTTATATGCAAAATTGATGCCCATGCCAATTTTCGAAATAATTGGATTTGGTCCGCCCAGATATGTTAAAGTGTTCACTCAAATTCCCTATAAAATAAAACCGATAGTGTAGCTAAGGATTCTAATCTACTTTAAATAAAGATATGGTTTGTTTTTGTAATAAAAAATTTGTATGAATTGTTTCTAAAGGCATTGTGGAAATTATCATTTATTTATGCTCACTTTTGATTTGTTTTTCAATTTATCTATTCGCGCCATTTATAGTCGTGTCATTTTTTGTGAAGTTTGCTGGTCATATTTTCACTGTAATTTATTTTTATTACTCAGATTTAATTTTAACATCAATGAATATTAAACATTATTAATAACGATGTAAAATGATGGTATAGAAATAAATAAATAGAATAATTGATATATGCATACGGAACTATGCTTAAATTGTTCCTATTACAATATCGATTACATAACCGTAAAGTTTAGATTTTTCCGGTTTCTAACTCAGATTTAGAGCCACAATGCTGATTCCATCAAATCCATTTATTTTACTTCATATATAAGAATACATTTTGTTTTTTTGTTTTTTACTTTTCTCCAAAGTTTACTGTATGCTTGTTCTGTGTTTGATCGTTAGAATCCACAAACCAGATCTCTCACATCGGGCGGTTAAGGATTTTTCTTGAGTCCTGAAAATTTCCAGAAAAAAACTTTAAAAGGCAGAAAAAGAAAAATATCGACAGAAAACGTACCTTAAAAATACCACAAGATGATCTTATGAAAATCTTCGACATTTTTTCAACCGCTAATATCATTTGAATTTTCAAATACTTCTAACATAAACCAGATGTTTCACATGGGGCAGATAAGGATTTTATTTGAGCCTTGAAAAATTCCAAGGGCACTTTAAAAAAAGTAAAAAGAAAAAAAATACATATTGGACAGAAAACATGCATTGAAAATATAAAGAAACGATCTTA
Organism: Euprymna scolopes; assembly: GCF_053919585.1. Taxonomy (NCBI): domain Eukaryota; kingdom Metazoa; phylum Mollusca; class Cephalopoda; order Sepiida; family Sepiolidae; genus Euprymna; species Euprymna scolopes. The sequence goes on from NC_136500.1 coordinate 67,262,901, forward strand.
GACACTTTTTCAACCGCTAATATTTCGATTTTTAAAAGATACACGTGTACAGGGATTAGGAAAAATTGATTTATGTTATTGGTCCTATTACCTGTTTTTTTTTTTTACTGAACTGAAATACTACATATTCTACCCTCCTCATTCTCTTTCTTATTTTGACTTCTCTCTCTCTCTTTATCTCTCTCTCTCTCTCCCTATATATATATATATATATATATATATATATATATATATATATATATATATATAATGAAGTAACAATTACAGATAAGTTCAGCAAAATAATCCAAGATGGCAAAACTTAAGTATATTAAAAAATATTAAAGAATTAATATTTACTAAGTAATCTAAACTAGATGTAAAAGCTCGATAAACCCGAATAGGAAACAGAGCTTATAATAAGAACAATTAGTTCATAAAACATGTTAAACCACTTTGAAAAAGAGTTAAAAACATATTTAAATTTAAAAAGGAGGCACAAAATAAGTGGATAGTCCTTAATCCGCGGAGTTTCGAAGAAATAGATTCTTTCTTTCAGAGATTAGGATTTAGCAAAATGCGGAGTCGGATTTTGCTTGCAAAAGTATTTAATGGAATTACAAGTAAGTAAGAGATCTTACTTGGTACCAAATAGTGAAGCAGAGGGAATAGGGTGAAGAAAAATGAGATTTCACGTGAATTGATAGTCTGCTGAAGGGTAAAATATCGAATAACGGTAAAATCCAAAAATCCAAAATCCAAAAAAGTTGGTTTAATTTCGATTTCCGCAAGTAAAATCCAAGGGAATCGCATAATTGGAAGATGGTCCAAAGTAATCCAAAAGGCAGAAATCCGTTATAATTCAGAAATGGGTACAAAGGAAAAGGGAATGAGTTCAAATAATATTATTAAAAGAAAGATAAGATATGTGTAGAAAAAAGAAATAGAAGAATTTAAAACACGACTGTAAAGGCTGGGCTGATTTAAGAAAAATGAGTGAGGAAGACAAAATTGGATGGTGATTGAGTTGGTTTTAGAATAGAAAAGCCAATGCCAAAATGACCCGGCTATATGATGTTTAGATGGCGCCAAATTGAAAGCAAAAAATGGGCCAACTGTTATTACTTAAGAATTAAATTACCAGCAGGAGTTATTAAAGGAAGCAAATGAATTGAGAAGAATGATAACTTGAACACATGCACATGTATTTACATAATACATACACGTATATATATATATATATATATATATATATATATATATATATATATATACACACACATATGTATGTATTCAGGTTATCATTCTTCTCAATTAAATTGTTTATACAAGTCATATAATCAATAAGATTCGACGTAACTATAGATCATATAAAAATAAATGACAGAAAGTTTAATATTCCAAATTTCATCATGTTGAACATCTTACAATTTATTCCCTTAAGTACATTGACATGCACACTTCTCAGCAACACTTGTTTTGTAGTGCGAACTCAATCATGTAATTAATATGTGAAGTATTAAATTTAATCCGCCCTTAGCTTATTAAAAGAAGTAGAACTATTGACCTTAAAAAATGAAAGAATATGGGCATCATTACAAATCTCGAAAATTGCAATTATTTCTTTAATTTGGTATGGCATCTTTGAATTTTAATTCAAATCACCAACTTTTATTTTCTGCATAATACATGGTATTCATTCCTTTATACATTAACATAACATTATGTTATTTAATATTTTATTAATGGATTATTCATAATTAGTCTTTATTTATTTACTTAGATAATATTGATAACCGTCAAATTTATAATGTATTTATGTTTATTTATGCAAAACTAATTACCTGATTTATTGATTTGTTTACAGTAGTAACGCTTGATTAATTGAACCTAAACTTTACATAGCTATAATTTTTATTTCATTACATATATAAATACTTTTATTAAATTGGTTTCTACGTTTAAACATACTTCTTTTATGCCATTAAATTAGTTTTAATTAACTATTTTAACATTAAAATGACGGATTTCCTAAATTTTCCCTATCATTTGTTTATTACACGTCCAAGGGAGAAAAACTATTTAATAATCAAACAGCAAATTTTACACGACCAGATATCATATTTTATGGCTATAATAATGTAAAGAATTCACATAATAATATGAATGATTCTATGCTACAACACAGGTACTGTCAAGAATTGTACATGTCAAGAAACTTTAAAGAAATAAATGATATGAATTCAACATCTTGAAAATGTGGATTATAAACTTTTGTCAATTATTCATCTCTCTATCTATCTATATATATATATATATATACATATATATATATATATATATATATATATATATATATATATATTTAGGTGACCCCTTCCTGAAAAAACAAAAGCTAAATAGAGGCCATCGAGAACATATGCTCTAGAACGGAGGAAAAAAACCCTAGTGTTTTGATGTGATATTTTGAATATAATGAAATAGTCATGACCAAAGTTTCATTTCATTCGGACAAAACACTAAGAAACAGGGCCTTATTAGAGTTGGGGCCCAGTTTTTTTTGGTCACCCTGTATATATATATATATATATATATATATATATATATATATATATATATATTATAAGTTAATGACAAAAGTCTATAGTTCATTCATTATATGCTCTGTAATAGTACTGGGCTTCTTAAATAAGGATTGGTATAAATACAAAGAAATGTTAGTGAAACATAATATTTCACAGATATGTATATATATATATATATACATATCTGTATGTACAGATATACACACACATATATATATATATATATTACATATATATATGTGTGTGTGTGTGTGCGTGTGCGCGCGCGCGTGTGTGTGTGTACAATTACAATTACTTAATCGCTGAAAGTATGATGGGATGAAAAGATATTAACTATACTACAACTCCAAAAGAAGATAATACAACAGAGGCCGGTTTAATAGAACAGACACTGCATATAATATAGTATTTACAATTTCTGTTCTAATTTTTGGATTTTAATTATGTCAAAACGCACTTTATTTCCGTTGGACGGATTGATTGTTGTAATTTCTTCTGATGAGTTAATAGCAAAACAGACTCACTAATTGATATAATAATTAAGTGATTTATTTTACGCTAAGAAACATATTGTCAAGGATTGTAAATGTAAACTGATTTAAAAGAATAAATTATAAAATGGTCAACATCATGAACTTTGGAATATAGTCTTTTGTCATTTATTTACTATGTATATATATATATTTATATATGTGTATATATATATATTTATATTCATATATATATGTATATGTGTATGCGTATATATGGATGTATGCGTAAATATCTGTATGTATGCGTACATATGCATATGTTTGGGATTGAGTGTATATATATATATATATATATACATATATATATATAGAGAGAGAGAGAGAGAAAGAGAAAGAGAGTAAGCGAGTGAGACACATAATGAGTACGTCAATATCAGTACAAGCATATAGCACTCGATGTGAAGCAGAAATAGGCGAACGACCTTAAACCTATAATTAGTGTTTCAAAAGAATCCGCCTTGAGCGTTTGCGCATCTTATCCTACAAGGGTTGGATTCATCTAATCGAGATCTTGACGCCAAGTCCCAAATTTCCAGATCCTGCGTTCACAAAAGAAAATAATTGATATTTTCCTGTAGCAGAACGAATAAGTCGAACATCGATCGTACAGACTTTTGTAATATACTGCACATAATTTTGAACGAAAATTTTCACGAATGATAATAAATCTCTTTCTCTCTCTCTCTCTCTAACTCTCTCTCTCTCTCTCTCTCTCTCTCTCTCTCTATATATATATATATATATATATATATATCATTCAACCACGGTAGTGGTTGAATATATGCTTAAGTCCGAAATTGAATGAATCGAGACACATTCAAACCCCCACCACTAATTCCGTTCGCAACTAAATTGCAAACAGGTTATATAGTTGGATAGAACACCTCATTAGCTACATTTTGAAAAAATTTTTCGAAAATTGGTTCAGTAGAAAAAAAGTTACAACAAAATATGTGGGTTCACAAACAGGAGAGTAAGTACATAAGTGACTAACGCTTTTTTTTATTTTGCATAACTTTTTTTGTATATAAATATTTTTTACCGCGATTTTGCCAATATGAAATGTTAGCGTAACGGTTAGAGTACCGGGGGTTGGTGGAGAGATTTAAGGTTCAATCCCGTGTATCGTTTTTTATATTTAAAAACCGAACTTTACAAGAGGATTCAGCATACAGTTCCATAGTAAAGGTGATAAAATCCCACTTTGGGGGTTCATTTAAATACTTCCCTTTTAACAGTTGCCCTCAGTAGTTCTACTTGAACTGTTCTGTGCCCCACCATATACTCAATCCATCGGATGAGTACTGGTGGCACATTGAGTTCTCGTAGCAACTTGAACATACTACTGAAGGGTATGTTGTCAAAAACTCCAACAATATCTAAAAAGACACCGAGTGCCATCTTCTTTTTTGTTAGTTTACGCTCTATACAGATCACGAATTCATGAACCACAGTCTCGGTAGAGACCCTGGCTCGGAACTACTGTGATTGAATGATAAATATTGCATAAATGTGTGTTTGAGAGCTAATTTTTTTTTTGACAATCATTAATAAATATTATACTTTTATATATTAATACAATAGCAATGCCTGGAAAAATCATGGATTATATGGAAAAATGCGCGCATGAAAAGTAATATTCTTAAGATTTTATTAAACCTGGAAAAGTAAAGGACAAGAAATTCAACCTGGAAAAGTAAAGAACAAGATATTCTAGTAAAGTAAAAAATAAGAATTTTTTAGACTTAAAATATTGCAGCTAAAAAATGAAGTAAATGATCCTAATTATGATATAATAACATTATTAATTTTTATGTAAATTATAAAATTATCAATTCCATCTACTAACTAACTAACTAATGAATTAATTTTATTCAAACAATTTTCACTACATAAATATATGCAAATAATAGGGGGGAAATAAGTTCAATCCAGCGACTGACACCCTTTCTAACTCAACAATTAACAACAACATATGCAAATAATAAATAAAATATTTATCAAAAAATTCAAATTTTATTTTTAGCTGCAATATTTTAAGTCTAAAAAATTCTTATTTTTTACTTTACTAGAATATCTTGTTCTTTACTTTTCCAGGTTGAATTTCTTGTCCTTTACTTTTCCAGGTTTAATAAAATCTTAAGAATATTACTTTTCATGCGCGCATTTTTCGATATAATATATATATATATATATATATATATATATATATATATATATGTATAGCGTGTGTGCTATTTTCTGTGGCACACTTACATTCGGGTTGTTTAATTGTCTTGTACTTCCATTGCTTTTCTAAAATAATTTGAAACAAAAATTATTCAGCACTTGTGGTTTCTATAATTAGCTGATGGCACTTTGTGGCACTTTATCTCAGTGGCACGGTTGTTAACATACTCTTCAGCATGGCCAGGTTGGGATTTCGCCATGAGCGCAGAGGTACACATTAATGCAACTCCAGAATTCCCTTTCCTTTAACGGCCTCTTTTTTCGTCCGGACAGCATGAGGTATGCACGTATTTTCTGTCCCTCTGTAAGTGAGAGGACGGGGAGCACCCCCTCCTCTCATCATTAGTTCCGTTAGTTAGTTTAATTTAGAAGGTTATGAATTGTAAATTGTCTTTGTGTATATATTGTATACATTTTGTAGAGTAAATAGTTTATTGTATTTCTCATATATGGCGATTGTTTCGCGTTGTGTGTTTTCTTGTGTCTGCCATAAATGTCTCCATCATACGACAAAGCGGTTATGAGGACGAAGGAAGAAGATTCCAGCCAGAATGCTACCGGGGTGAAGATGTATTCCTGCGAGAAAGGAGGAGCAACACCCCCACATCCAACATCTCAGGTATGCTTTTCTTCTCGATACACATACCCTAATGACTGGCGCATCGTCACATCGTCCGTTTCTAAGGCATTTAGTGTAACACGTGACGCCGGTCACACGTTAGTAGTCTGCTTATCCTGTTATAAATGGTGCCCTATGACCCGAACATATTGTTTTCTAGCATGAAAATAATTTCCACATGCCAGATTTAAGTTGATTACGGCACCATCTGTTAAAAATTTTGCTTTTAGACGAAAGATTGACTCTGAAAAAGTCCACGACATAACTAAAGGAGATACTTGATATTTTAACTGAAAAAAAATAAGGCCCACGGTTTTAAAAACTGAACTAACTGAAGAAATATTTCAGGTAAAAGAAAAAAATAGCAAACCAATACACACGCGCGCAGAAACGCAAACAAAAACGCACTCAGGAAGATTCAGAAACCTGAAGAAAAAAATTGTTTTTCACCTACGACGAAACAAAACGTTACATACAAAAGATCGATTTAGAATTTAAAAAAAGTGTACCCTTCCTACATCCACACACAGGAAAATTAACCACATGAAAAAAAGAGTATTGAAAAAATAACCCTTTGATTGAAAAAAAGTGAGAAATGTGTCCCTCTACACAAAAAATAGAAAAAAACACAGAGACCAAAAAAGTTCCTAGAAAATGCAAAAAGATCTCTCTCTCTTTATATATATATATATATATATATATATATATATGTGTGTGTGTGTGTGTGTGTGTGCGTGCGTGTATGCATATGCATGTAGCTGTTTCATGAAAAAAAGAGAAAAAATCCTTCAAACATGATGCTCGAAAAATAAATTTAAAAGAAGAAAAATAAATTTAAAAGAAAAAAAAAATAAATACCTAACATTTTGTATCTGATCTTTATTTCAGGTTTGAAAAAATACAGGACTTTTGTTACTTGTTTTTGGCAAATGTTGGAACGTTGTGAAATATTTCTGACTCTTTCAGTTAAGATTTGAAAGAATAGAACTCCGTTTCAACAGTTAATTCTAGCTTGATATATGTAACAATAAACGCTGAGACATAGAGAGACTTTTTGATTTGATAGTGTTTTTCTTCAGTATCAGCAGACTTTTTTTTAAATTGATTTTTTGTCTGTTGAAAATAAAATGAAAAAAAATTTGTTGGTAAAAATTTGGATTACATATGACATAAGAGTTTTTGTGTGTGAATGCTTTTTACAAAATTGATAAAAATAAGGTTTTTTGTATTTTTTTTATTTTTTAAACCCGTAGTTATAATGTTTAAATTCACCAGCTCTTAGGCGTCAATCATTTTGTTTAAAAGAATAGCACACGTGTAAAAGTGTGTTGGGGTGGACGGCTTGGGTCCCACCGCTGTGAGGGTGTTGGTGAAGGCGTGGTGGAACAATGCTACCTTCCATCTGTCGTTCCTCTTCCCTCTCCTCCTCTCTTGAATTCTCCCATTCTTTAAGCGTTTAACAGTGTGAGCCTGAGAGAGAGTTACTTTAAAATTGTCGAAGATTTTTTTAGTTATTACGTAATGTGTAATGTTATGATGGGCTTTTGGTGGGGGCCTTTCTTCCCCCATCACCCTCTCTTCTCTTGCGTTTTAGTGCTTGTATAACTAAACCCCCACGTTGGATTGAAAGGGAGCATATAATAACGCATTAACTTGGATTAAAAAAAAAATACCAAGTTTAAAGGAGAAAATTACTATAGTTTATTGTATTTCTCATATATGGCGATTGTTTCGTGTTGTGCCTTTTCTTGTGTGTGCCATAAATGTCTCCATCATACAACGAAGCAGTCAGAAGGACGAAGGAAGAAAATTCCCGCCAGAATGCCACCGGGGCGATCGTGTTATAAATGGGGCATTATGACCAAAGTCATCTATTTTCTTTATAAATAATTTTATCAAGAATTCTTCATAAGATTTGGTTTCAGTTTCGATTATGGCTAAAGAAACTCAGGTGTAACCTCCCCAAAAGAGGATGAGTGAGGTCGTAACTATGATCCTACCCGTATGGATTACATAAGTTTCTTAATATTCTATTTTCTCAAGCAGTTATAATATTACTAACCTAAATAAATGCCTGTATCATAGTATATCTGAACCAAACGGATAATAGATTGTAGGGTGAACATCGAAATAATGTATGCATGTGGATATTTTTGGGTGTGTGCATGTATGTGTATATGATCTGTATGTATATGTATATATACGTGGGTAGGAAAAATAAAAAAAATAAAGAAACAAAGGAGAATGAGTAAAGATAAGGGTAAGTACTACAATATATAAGCTTTATACTCCGTTTGTATAACATAAATGCTCTGATTTTTTTGTCATATGTTATTACATATTATTATTATATCGTTATATATCTTATGTATATATGTGTAAACCCCGTAGGAGTGCTTGTTAAATTATTATTAGGATTGTTAGCGGGAGTAATATTATTAGGTTTTGTATAATAACAGTCACAATATATGATATCCAGGTGTGTGCATGGATGTATGTGTTTGAGGGTTCCGTGCATTGATATAACTGCGTATGTGAGTGTAAATATAAACATGTTATAACTGTATGTGATCATTATGTATCTATGTATGTTAATGTGTGTATATGTGTGTATATACACGGGTGTATCAAAGTGTGGGTGTTTATACGTGCATTTATATATATGTATACATGATGAGGTTGATAACCTCCGGGGTTTTATGTTTATTTTTATTTTTTATTTTTATTTTTATTGTTTATTTATTCATTTGTTTATTTATTTTTTATTTTATTAATTTATTTAATTTATTTTAATTTTAATTTTATTCTTATGTGTCGTTATAGTTATTGTCTGTTTTCAGTACATGTGTGTGAGTAAAATACAGCGAACAGTGTATATCCACTCCTGAGTATAGGTATAAGCGTATGTTTGCTTCTAGTGTGTGTGTGTGTGTGTTTGTATGTGTGTGTGTGTGTGTGTGTGTGTGTGTGTGTGTGTGTGTGGTTGTGCGTGTGGATTGAAAGACACTGGTCAGTACTCAATAGTTATAAGGAATGTTTTTAATTTATTGACCGCGGGACAAAAATGCTAAATTCTCAAGTAACTGATGCCGTAAAAACCAAAAGATGGGATAGATAAACTTAAAAAGGGAATACAAAACAATAATTAAAAAAAGGGAAATAAAAAGATGTTTATTATCTTCAAAGACCTCACCTATCCACTCCCCACGTATAATCCCCACCCATGTTACATTCTAAATTTGTAAACGAAATAAGAAAATGTGTTTGTTTGTGTTGTGGTGGCAACCACTTATTTGCATATGCGAATAACATAACACTATAAATGGCAAGCCTAGGTGGGCCTTGGTGTGTCCAGGCCCAGACAGATCTGCGGCAATAAAAAATATGCCACCACCCGATAATGTAACAACCTTGCAGAGTTTCTTAGGACTCGCAAATTATTACCAATCTTTTATTGAAGGAATGCATAACTTGCGAGCCCCCTTAAATAATCTGCTTAAAAAGGATACACCGTGGAACTGGACGCAAGAATGTCAAACCGCTTTTGACAAAATAAAGAGCGCACTAACATCCGAATTATTCTTAACGCACTTTGACACAAACTTAAAAATAGTCGTCGCTAGTGACGCTAGCTCCTACGGTTTAGGAGCATGCATTCAATATATTATGCCAGATGGGTCTAGAAAATCAATAGCGCACGCTTCGAGAACGCTGACACCAGCCGAAAGAGCATATTCTTGCAAGTATATAGGATTACACCACATCCTAGTACACCATCAAACATATCATCAGCTGATCTAATGTTTGCCAGAAAGGTAAAATCAGCGTTTGACAAACTATTGCCAAGGCAGGCAATTATCCGAACCACTACACACACACGAGAAGAAAGAAATATAACTCGGGAGATCGAGTATATTTTAAGTGCTACAGAAATAACACATCTTACTGGGAATGTGGAGTAGTGGATAAACGCATTGGTGATTGTACATACATGATTAAAGGTCCACAGAATATACATAAAAGGCACCTAAATCAGATAAAAAAGTCATATCCAAGATGATGATGATACGACAACAGTCGAAGAGGAGGGCACCATAGATATCATATACGAATCTTTTAATTTGGAACCGCCTCAAAATGCACCTGAACCCCGACGATCAGGTAGGAAAAGAAAAGTGAATGAACCATTAATGGTAAAACCAAAAAGAAAAAGATATTGAAATCTGTGTGACTTCAAATCTTGGGAGGGGGTGTTGTGGTGGCAACAACTTATTTGCATATGCGAATAACATAACACTATAAATGGCAAGCCTAGGTGGGCCTTGGTGTGTCTTACTCAAATGCCACCAGAAGTGACGCCGAAGAGCGTACATGTCCTCCCACCAAGACTCTCTGACTCGACACCGTCATTTGTACATATTGTAAATATACCTTTTCTTTAATACACTTATTATTGCGTTATCTTGTTGTTTGCGTCTTCATTGTATTTCCTTACTAATTATTGTTCAACCTTGCAACCACAACAGTTTGAAATATCAGTTATCGACTTTTTTTTTCTATTTTGACTTTATTTGATCCTATTATGCTTCTTGTTAAGTTTGATGCTGTAGAGAACGATATCTTAACAGTGTTTTTGTTAACTATTCTGCCCAATTTACTTCCAGGTGGAAAGTTTTTGTCTAATATCTGATAGAATTCTTTTGGTATATTGTTTTTGATATGTATGCTAAACGGAATGTTGAACCAAATTTGTGATCGACGTCTATTTTTCTTTTTATCTTTTCTTAAATTGTTCTTAGTATTAGTATTTTGTCTTTCAGTATTGGTAGTATTCTTTACAACTGTTGAATTTATCTATATTATTCGATAATCTAGATATTCTTTGGGATATATTATGGACTATTGCTTTCTTTATGGGTTTTGGGTGGTTTGAATTAGCATCAATGTAGTATAAGAATTGGTTCGGTTTATGATATGGACCATAAGATTTATCATTCATGTTAAATTTAATGTCCAAAAAATTAACTATTTTATGATTAATGTCGATGGTAATTTTAAGGTTAAGTTCCTTGAAGAATTGTTTAATTTTTTGTTTTGTTTTTTCAAGGATCCTATCACTGGCATTTATGTAGAAAAGTGCGTCATCCCGATATAGACCTCCTTTCAATTCAGGGATCTTGCTCCCAATCTCATTTAGAATATATAGCCGTACTATATTGGTTGCTCTCGCAGCATCCGATGACCCCCATTGTCAGGTCAAAGTTTGTTGCCCTATTTTTTCTAGTCCATAATTTGCTGTCATATTTTACTATAGTTCTTCTGGCTAGTTTGATTATATCAACTTCAAGTCTCGTTATTGGAGTTGATTTTTTTAAGAAATTTAATAGCCTTGTCGTAGAGGACCGGTGTTATCGAAGGATAGTATGAGTCGATGTCAAAAGCAATAAATTTACCATTTCTTGATTTTGGCAACTTTTCAAACCAATCAATCACTTCAACTGATGAAATCCATAATTCGTTCCTCACTTAAGGTTTTATAATTGGTATTATTTCATCTAGTATTTTTTTGCTTATATTACCTAGATCAGATATACATGGGGAAATCAGTCTGATCGTTGGATTGTTATTGAAGTTTGGTTTATGATCTTTAAGGGTAAATCTTGGGCATAAAGGCGTGTATACTTCCATTCTATCCGCTATACCCATTTCTTCACATATTTTTAGGGTTGATATGTTAATGCTATGTAGTTCCGTTTCATCAGCAGTTCTATAATTTTTCTTCAGTCCTGTTATTATTAATTTTTTGTATGTTTCTATATTCATTGAATAAATGTTCATGGTCTTATCTGCTGGTATATTTAAATTAATATCTTCCTTAATTTTTTTGAAAGTTTGGTTGAAAATTTTGATTTTACTATTCATATATCTTTGTTTTATCTTATAAGTCATATATATATATATATATATATATATATATATATATATATATAAGACTTCTACAGTAATAAATGTATTCAGAAGTCTGCTTTAAGCATAAAGATCTATTTGTGAAATAATGCACCTTTTGTATATAGGAAGCAAATTGTGAAAAATACTCAAATAGACAAGTATACGACTTCGTTAATATATATATATATATATATATATATATATATATATATATATATATATATATATATAAAGTAATTTTTTTCCTTGTACACACCTTTTTGTGAATTATTCCACGGATTTCTGCGTTTGGATTATTATGGACCATCTTCTTCCAATTATGGGATTTCTTTGGATTTTACTTGTACAAATGGAAACTCTTTTAACTTTCTTGAAGTTTTACATTTGGATTTTACTGTCACTGGATTTTTTATCTTCCACTAGACTATCCATTAATGTATAATCACCTTTTTATTTACCATATTCCCACTGCTTAACTTATTTTGTTTTCAAGTAAGATCTTTGACTTATTTGTGGTTTTATCAAATACTTTTGCATGCAAAATCCGATCCTGCATTTTGCTAATTCCTACCCTCTGATGAGAAGGAGAGTATTTCGTCGAAAACGCCGCGGATTAAGGACTATCCATTTACCTACTGTCTCATTTTCAGAATATTTTAAATATGTTTTTAACTCATTTCAAAGTGTTTTTAACATATTTCATTAACTGTTTGCTCATATATATATATGTATATATATATATATATATATATATATATATATATATATATATATATAAGTATATATGTACATATATATAACTCCTTGATTTACTCACATAAAATTAATATACAAAAGTATAGATTTATGCGTAAACCTTAAGTGTTTACTTAAAAGGTGCTCAATGCGTAGGTAGGGCTAGTTAGTAATTTATAAAATATATATGCGATTAAGCTACACTGAATATTCCGCGTTTCATCCACTCTAGGACTCTTCAGTGTAGCTTAATCGCCATATATCGCTTAATCGCCATATATATTTTATAAATTACTATATATATATATATATATATATATATATATATATATATATATCGTCGTTAAACGTCAAGACTCAGGACTCGTCCGTTTCATGCAGAGATTCGTAAGAAAATAAGTTAATGAAAGCATTCGAGTCACGTTTTTTATTTTAATTGAAACAACATCTATATATTTACAGCGATTTTTAGAATAAGGCTATGTCTTTTGTTTCAAAGTCTTCGCCTACTCTTTTGTGCCTAACAAGACTCTGCCGTTTCAAACATGTGGTATTTTGTCTTTAACCTGACTATATTAAGGATACTTCTTTCCGATTCACTCTCGGACCACATGCGTAATTTCTGTCTTTCTTGTGCAATTTTTTTTCCCTTTATTTTTAATTATTTTCTGTATTTTTCCTCGATGTGACGTCACCCCGCACACTTACATACGTTGGCTGTCGTACAGCTACTGCCATACACACGTTCGCGCTCTGTTACACAAAATATTCACATATACATAAATATATATATTAATAGATAAATATATATACACGCATGCGCGCACACGCACTCACACACATCCACACACACACCCACATCCACACACACACAAACACACACACACACACACATATATATATATATATATATATATATATATATATATATATAAGCACGTTTCGTCAAACAAGGGAAAATTCCTGTTTGTTTCTCTTCCGATTCAACCTTTTAATTTTGTTTACGCAGTGATTTAACTTTCTGCTCGAATGCGAACAGGAGCTCGCAATAACCGTAAACATCTTGGACTCTCATTACTCTTCGCCAAGCACATGATGAGTAACAAAATTGTAATTGGCGATTTTATTAATATAACTAAATTATGAAGCAACGTTTAAAAACATTTAAGCGTACCTTCTAATCCTTAGTATCGTGCATGAGTGATGGTTGTTTTTTTAGTCGTATTAGAAAAGTTCGGATAAAGAGGAGTCACGGATTACAATTTGAGACGAGAAAGAGGCTAGTATTTTCTCTGAAATCATTTTATAGGTTTGGCATGTGCTAGTAGATGTTTGTAGACGGGGATTTTAATGGAGAGCGATTACGTGTAAACTGGCGAGAAATACTAGTTCTAGTAATGCTAATGTATAGTGTTGCAGCACACATTTGGCATTTAAAGTCATGCACGACATTATTTTGGGATGTCTGGTAATTACATACCAGTGAGTCGTTTTGGATTTTTTTGTAGTAAATAATAAGCCTCAATCTCTGAGAAAATTTCATCAGATATGTAATTTATGTGTAGTAAAATAAAAAAAAATCGTGCAAACCTTTTACCACTGGCAACACCCGCTTCAGAGAGTTAAAGAAGAAAGAAGAAGAAGAGAATTGCCACTGCGTCTATTTATAGACTAGAGATCATGGGAAGAGTATGCAAATAACTTTGGACGGTTTTGTCCTATAAAAAGCCTGTATTTGGGAGAGAGGGCGTCTTTTTTGTTTGGCAGAAGCAATTGCTGTCAGAAGTGCATTGGACTGCAGGATTGAAGATTGAAGATTGAGTTGTGGGGTCATTGTATTTAACCACATTGTATTTAATCAATTCCAAACTTTTGAAGAGTAATGGAAGGAGCGGTACAGTGAAAGCAGTTGATGGGAGGAATATATAATGTAAAGGAGCCAGATAAGTGGAGATAAAAGTCTGTAAAATGCACGTAAAGGTGAGAGCAATCTTGATGAATCACATCGTTGATGGGATCAACGTCATAATTGGAATGGACGTGATTAATGAGCTGGGAGGTGTAACTATAAAGAAAGCCAAAGTGAAGTTTGGAGATATACAATGTGCCGTGGCTGCCCATCAGCTGAATGTTTGCAAAATCGAGGATAAAGACTTTGACGCAAACTTCGATGGAGATAAATGGACAGTAAGATGGACATGGAAGGGAGAGCCTCCAGTATTGCAGAACAAAGTCCAATATTATAAAAACTCTCTGGAAGGCGATAAGAAATTAGAATTCGAGAAAGAGGTGGAAATATGGATATCGGATGGTATTCTGTTACCATGGAAAGGAGAAAGAAAAGGCGTGTTGCCATTGATGGCAGTATTTCAGGCCACAAAAGGGAAAGTTAGGCCAGTGTTCGACTTTCGTGAGTTGCACCGTTTTGTGGCGTGTCATACAGGGAGCGACATAATAGATGTGTGTGTTGAAAAGATAAGAAAGTGGAGACAGTTTGTAGGAGGGACCGCAATAGTGGACCTTAAGTCTGCCTACCTGCAACTACATGTGGCAAAGGAACTATGGCAGTACCATCTGGTCTGTTATAAAGGAAAAGCCTATTGCCTAACACGATTAGGATTCGGACTTAATGTCGCACCAAAGATTATGGCAGCCATTTTAAAAACAGTATTAAAGAAAGGAAGTAGGACGAAAGAGACCACTGATTCATACATTGATGATATAATGGTAGACGTAACGAAAATATCGACACAGAGAGGTGTGGAACATTTGAAGGGGTTTGGATTAGCAGCAAAATCTCCGGAATCCCTGGACGGAGGAGCGGCACTGGCCCTTAAGCTTATGAAAAATAAGATGGGTGCACTAATGTTCAGGAGAGGCAACGAGATCCCAGAGATGGGAGGAGAAATTAGTAGGCGGGAGCTATTTTCGATCTGTGGTAAATTATTGGGGCACTATCCAATTGCTGGATGGCTGCGATTAGCATGCAGTTATATGAAAAGAAGAGCAAATGGAATGGATTGGGAAGAAAAAGTTGATTGCAAAACCATGAAAGTGATGCAGGAGGTTCTAGCTGAGGTGAAAAAAGAAGACCCTGTTAATGGCGCTTGGCACATACCTGAAGTGAGCACAGGAGTCGTGTGGTGTGATGCAAGCAATGTTGCAACTGGCGTGGTTGTCGAGATTGGCGGTGTGGTGGCGGAAGATGCAACTTGGCTGAAGAAAAGTGATGACTTTAACAACATTAACATAGCTGAATTAGATGCTGTTCTAAAGGTTGTCAATTTAGCTATCAAATGGAGACTGACAAATATTGAAATAAGAACTGATTCAGCCACTGTACTCAGTTGGGTGAACTCTACTGTGGAGGAGAGTGGCAGAATTCGTGTGTGTGTGTATGTGTGTGTAACGCACAAATACATACATACACACATATACATAGACATATATAAATATATATATATATACACATACATAGACACACATAAAGAAAATTATATACATATATACAAATTATAATAGATTGTACTACCACCACCACTAATACTACTACTACTACTATTACTACTACTACTACTAATAATAATAATAATGATAATAATAATAATAATAAAGAATACCAAGTGAAATATTTAGTGAAACTTTTTAATAATGCACCTAAAGAAAATTAAACATTTGAAAGATATTGGTAAAAAACACACACACACACCGACACACACACACACACACACACACACATATATATATATATATATATATATATATATATATATATATATATATATATATATATATATAGCTGTACCCTGCCACGCGTTGCCGTGGCTAAAATTAGCGCAATGGGAAAAGTTCCAAAATGAGAAAAAGCATGTTTCTTATAGGTTTAATTTTCCATTCCGTATGGGTACACAGTTTTTGTATTTCAATTTTCTTAGCTGATGTAGAGATTTTCTGGTTTGGTGTCTCTTGAATACGTAACATAAATTATCCATGTGAAAAAAACAGTAAGTGTGTAACTGTAAGACCCACAATTGTAAAGATTGTTCCCTGTGCTTTGTTGATGGTTCTTACAAATGACAATACAACTGCAACTTCCTTAAGTGTAATGATGTATCTGGTGGAATAATAGGAATACATGGAATGAAGATATATTCATCTGTGAAAGGTCCTGTTAAGATTGTTGTTTCTATGATAGTGTTTGTAAATTTTTTTACTGCATACTATGTGCCATTGCAAAGGTTGGATTTGTTTATATTTTACAACATGATAATTAGTACACCAAATTTCAGTTGCAATACATGCGGTGGCATCCCTGGCAAATATAACTGTTGGATAATTAACCACTTTATCTGCTTTCACAACGGTGTCGATGGATTTGTATTTGACAACATCACTTGGAATTTTACATTAAATAATATCGTTAAGTTCATGGGCATCTTTGTATTGACCTGCAAGAATAGTTCATTCACTCAGTCAAATGGAATTCTTATAATTTGAATATCTGCAAAAACCTTTTAAACTAACTATTCTTTTGATGAAATAAAATTACAGAAATTACAGAAGTTAAAAGTCAAAGAATTTTGCCCTTAGCTCTGATCAGCTGGCACTTTTTCGTACTCAATTTCCCATAAGTGATGCAAAAGTTTTTGTGCGGATCGAACAGTCTGCAACTGGACATGCATATTTTGAGTTAAGTTTAATTTCTTCACATGGAACAAAAAAGTAGAGTATTTGAGGCAAGCATTTATTTCAACTGCTGGTGTTGATTGAAGAATAACAGGTAACATTTGTCTGAAATCTCCTGCAAGCAATATCACTGCATTCCCAAATGGTCTGACATTGCGATGCAAATATTGCAAGGATAAACCAAGAGCCTCAAGTGAATTTTTGCGTACTATTGTGCATTCATCCTAAACAATAAGGTTGCATTTCAGCAATATTTTCCCCATATTGGGTGTTTTGGAGATGTCGAACATGAGATTTTTGAAAAATTTTATTTTTTAAAGTAGAATAAATAATTCTTCTACTTGGCAGCATGGTCGCAGGTATTCCTCATGCAGCAAGGGCTGAGGCTATGTCATTTTGTTACCAAATGGCTACCAAAGTCAAGTTAATTAGAAAGGTTTTACTAGTTACTTCTGGTGCTGTTCAAGGTAGCAGTAATTTCCAAATAACTTCTAAGTAAATTAGGTGACTAAAATAGGATTTATCCATGTTTTGACAATGCCTTATTCACATTAATTAATTTAGGAGACTAAAATAGGATGTGGGATTAGAGATTGACAGATAGAGAGGAAGGTATATAGATAGAAAAGAGAAAGTGAGAGGAAAATAGAGAAAGAAAGGAGATAGAGAGATAAAGGGATTGATAGATAATCAGAGAGAGGGGGAGAGTTAGAAACAGAGAGGGATGAGACAGAGGAAAGGAGAGAGATAAAGGGAGTTAGAGAGAGAAAGGGGCTCAAAGAGAAATGGAGAAAAGAAAGATAGATTGAGAGAGGGAAAGGGAGAGATGGATAGAGAGATATTAAGAGAGGAAGAGAGAGGGGGAGAAACAGAAGGTGAACTACACTTCACCGTTTTTTTCCTCGTTCAGTAGAGAAGAAATCTTTCGAGACTGAGGCAATTTTAATGTTTTGTTATTATCCAGAGTACCCTTTTTTTTGGGGGGGGGGCTAGATTAGAAACCGACCGGGTTATCTGTAATATCACTTAACAAATTAATAAAACAAAAAGAAATTGTAAAATGCGCCCGTAATATTTTTTTATTTTTGTTATTTACTGACGTTGGCTTAGTAACTAAACGATTTATTGATAATTTTGTAACCCTTAAACGCATGCCGGAAGATTTAAATTGGTTCCTTATTGTTGTAATGAAAAAAAGGTTTCATTAAATACAAAACCAAAAACACATATTAATGATAAATTATTTATTATTCTATTCATTGAAATTTACGAATTTTTAAATAAAAAAAGTAAAAAAAAATAAATTAATAAAAAAATAGTTGCTTATGTGCGCATAAAAAATACTTTTTTGTTGTTTTTTTTTAGATTAGGTCCACCTAATAATCACCCCCGACCTCTTCATCTAAGAACAGTTTCCGGAATAAACACCACTATTGGAGGGGGGCGACTATTTGCAAAATTTAACTGATATTTGTTGTCAGCATACCCACCCGAAAATACTATTAAAAAAGGAGGGGTCAGTGCTCGTGGCAGAGAAGTAGATTTATTTATCAATAAAAGTTGCGGAGAAGTAAATTTATTTATCAATAAAAGTCGTCATTTAAAAAAGAAAATTGTGGAGGTGAACCTAAATATAAATATTTACCAAAAAAATTATCCCGAACTATTTATTTAGCTCATAAGAGGGGGATGTTTACATTCTTGCCATTTGATTGATCAAGGATAGACTGTTGGGTAAGAGTAGTGGGTACTTAATATATATATATATATATATATATATATATATATATATATATATATATATATATATATTAAAAAAAAACTATTATTTTTTTTTTGTATTATAGAACATTTGTAGACTAGGCTTCTTAATTATTGCGGAACTAGTTTCTCTTTATTCGCCAGAAATCTTAAAGCAACTGCTTAATTAGTGTAAGTTTTTTGAAGGTCCTCAAAGGTAGCATTTTTTCATAACATTATATATTCTGAAAAATATCTCGAACCTTCGGATGTTGCACGTGAGAAACGTATTAGACTGTGACAAATTAGTTAAATACAACCAAACGAATGAAGTAAATAAATAAATTATTCGGATTTTCCGCGTATCAAACATAATCCGAAACTCAACGATGCAATAAATTATATAGATCAATTATAATTAAATAGATCAATCGACCAATACATAGATTAACAGCAGAATAAACGTCGATAACGTGTAAATATTTTATCCTCACCCAAATTACAGGTAACCACGTTTGCAGTGTTCGTCTATATATACGTATATATACACACACACACACACACACACACACATATATATATATATATATATATATATATATATATACGCACACGCACACACACACATATATATATATATATATATATATATATATATATATATATAATTTTAATATTGATGAATAAGAAAGGGTGTAAGTCGGTGGATTGAACTTATTTTCCCCCCTATTATTTGCATATATTTATGTAGTGAAAATTATTTGAATTAAATTAATTCATTAGTTAGTTAGTAGATGGAATTAATAATTTAAAATTTACATAAAAATTAATGATTTTATTATATCATAATTAGGATCATTTAATTCTTTCTAACTCAACAATAAACAACAACATATGCAAATAATAAATACAATATTCATCAATATTAAAATTTTATTTTATGCTGCAATATTTTAAGTCTAAAAAATTCTTATTTTTTACTTTACTAGAATATCTTGTTCTTTACTTTTCCAGGTTGAATTTCTTGTCCTTTACTTTTCCAGGTTTAATAAAATCTTAAGAATATTACTTTTCATGCGCGCATTTTTCCATATAATCCATGATTTTTCCAGGCATTGCTATTGTATTAATATATAAGTTTATAATATTTATTAATGATTGTCTAAAAAAAATTAGCTCTCAAACACACATTTATGCAATATTTATCATTCAATCACAGTAGTTCCGAGCTAGGGTCTCTACCGAGACTGCGGTTCATGAATTCGTGATATATAGAGCGTAAACTAAGAAAAAAGAAGATGGTACTCGGTGTCTTTTTAGATATCGTTGGAGCTTTTGACAACATACCCTTCAGTAGTATGTTCAAGTAGCTACGAGAACTCAATATGCCACCAGTACTCATCCGATGGATTGAGTATATGGTGAGGCAGAGAACAGTTCAAGTAGAACTACTGAGGGCAACTGTTAAAAGGGAAGTATTTAAATGAAACCCCCAAAGTTGGATTTTATCACCTTTACTATGGAACTGTATGATGAATCCTCTTTTAACGGAGTTTAAAAATAGGAATATTTATGCCCAAGCTGATGCTGATGACATCGC
This sequence comes from Euprymna scolopes, assembly GCF_053919585.1. Lineage (NCBI taxonomy): Eukaryota > Metazoa > Mollusca > Cephalopoda > Sepiida > Sepiolidae > Euprymna > Euprymna scolopes. The sequence goes on from NC_136500.1 coordinate 67,283,556, forward strand.
AGTGCTGGTCGCGGGTTCAAAAGCATCATTGGTCAGACGCATTGCCAAAATGGGACTGCATTTTTCATCAAATTTGATAACGTAAAATTTGAGTTCATTCAGAGAATATGTATATCATAGAATTCACTAATATTTTTAATCGATAAATTCACCATTTTCTGCTATAAAATCATAAGGAGAGTTAAAAAAATAGTTATTAAAAAAAAAGTTCGGTTTTTTAATTATAAAAAAAACGATACACGGGATTGAACCTAAAATCTTTCCACCAACCCCCGGTACTCTAACCGTACGCTAACATTTCATATTGGCAAAATCGCCGTAAAAAATATTTATATACAAAAAAAGTTATGAAAAATAAAAAAAAGCGTTAGTCACTTATGTACTTACTCTCCTGTTTGTGAACCCACATATTTTGTTGTAACTTTTTTTCTACTGAACCAATTTTTCAATTTTTTTTTCAAAATGTAGCTAATGAGGTGTTCTACCCAACTATATAACCTGTTTGAAATTTGGTTGCGAACGGAATTAGTGGTGGGGGTTTGAATGTGTCTCGATTCATTCAATTTCGGACTTAAGCATATATTCAACCTCTACCGTGGTTGAATGATAAAAGTGAAAGTGTCTGTCTGTCTTTCTGTATGTGTGTGTCTGTGTACATTTTCTTTCGCAATAACTCTGTTGATTTTTAGTCTACAAACTCTAAATTTGATATACAGGGTACTGAGATTTGAGAAAATCTATGTGATCGGTTTTCGGCCAGAAATTTGGCTGTTAAAGGGTCAAAGTTCAACGATTTGACCTTTGAGAACTCTACCAAACTCCTCAGACAATTTTGGATCTAAACACTTGAAATTTTAGATATATATTCCTTGGACATGGATCTAACTTAATAACTTAATTTTAGCCCAAAACAATACATAGTAAGGGGTCATAATAGGGGTCAAAGTTAAATAAATTGACGTTTTTGTTTGCTTCGCATATACCTCCAAATATACGGGCAACGCCGGGCGTAAATGTTAGTATACATATAAATATGACTATCATATATGTATGTGGACAATTATACAGTAGATTATTTAACTATAACTATAAACCTCTCTACTCAGTAACCGTTCGTTTCCAATTTTAAATAGTTTAATTGGCATTATCATTTACACATAATCACCTTTCTGTCTGGATTGCAATGGCCTCACTTGACTTGTGTTTATCTGTTCTTTAACAACATTGGTTTTCATCTGACTTGTCTTTCTTACTTTCTATTTTACGCATTCAACTATTTTTTTCTTTCTTTCCTCTGATATGTTTTTCGTTTTTATTTTTCCTTCTTTTTTACTTCCCATTTTTCAATTTAAATTGCAATAGGTATTGATATTCTTTGCGTCTCCTTTCTCACCTTTTCCACTTGCTAAAATTGCTTTGCTATTTTCTTATTTTACTATTGCTTTCTCCGCTAACTGTTTTGTTTATCTTGAATTTTACTTCTCCGTGGTCTAGTGGATTTTCTGAAATTCAACCTGAACGTCTATGATTCTGTATCCCCTTGTTTTTTTTATCATCGATAGACTTATATTTTATTTTGGGTTGGTTTCTTTCCTCGATCTAATCTTCTATATTTTTTCTTGTTCTTGCTTTTATAATCATAATAAATCCTTATAATCTTTCACTAACTGTTAAAAACGTTTTTATGCAAATATAATTCAATTCATATTTGCAGCTTCTTTTAAGAGGTTAACCTGCAAAATTTAATGTATTTTTTGCCAACCTCTTTTCTTCTGATGAGAAGAATAGCATTTTTCGAAACTCCGCGGAATAAGGTCTTCAATTGTATACTCTGTCTACATATTTTACAAATTTTTAATGCATTTTAAAATTTTTAATTAACTTTCAAATAAAGTAAATGTCCGGTCCAAGGCATTTAATATTTGATAATCCTCATTTCTACCGTATCATTATTGGATTGTTCAAGGACGACAGTGTCAGTAGTAAATGACGTCTGATGGATGTTCATATTTACAGAAAGCATATTTGATGAAAGCTTTTACAACTTTGCATTCAGTATGTAGTCTGTGTGTTTGATGCATGCAATATGTTTTGTGTCCATAACACACTAAACGCAATACTAGCTTGAACCAACATGCTTGTGTTCAATTTAAGTGCAGCGAGGTTAAGGGATTACCGTTTACATATATCACACTCGTTGACTACGGTCGACGAACGCATTACACTAAGGGATTGACAATGTCACAAAACAGGTGGGTGCATGCTGAGTGCGAGTTGTGTTGACAGGATTTACCACCCCACGACAGACCTCAATATATAAGGAAAAGACACACAGGAGTTAAATACTCACGTATGTTAGTAGTCATAGTTAGTCAATAAATCTGTCAGAATAGGAGATTACTGTAGATTTTGGAAGAGTCTGTTTTAGGGGTTCAGCTTATCTCTGATTCCGAGAAAATGTAAAACTTATCGTGGGGGTGACGAGAGGGGGAAGTGATGACCGACTCTGCTGCCAAACGACGAGGATAACTTTAACGCGAGACGCGGTTAACTCCATGGAAGCCGGCTAAACCCACCCCGCGTGATGCCGCTACAGGTACAGATATGTATGGAGTATGGCAGCTAAACCAAAAGCAACATACCCCCTTCTAAGTATGACGCAGAGAAACAGGGATGCAATATTAACCTTTGAAACTGAATTAAGATCCAATTGTATAGATAAATTAGACTTGCGTCTGTTGCTATGCATGAGAGAAAGCTGTAGTTTCAGGTGCACTGAACGTCAGGCCGCAACCTACTTGAGGACTCGGCCAGGTACAACAGATGATATAAAAGGTGCGTTGTGCTTGTTTTTTAAACCCCTTTTAAGCCGTAATATTGCACATTGACACAAAATATAAACAGACTACATTACAAGTAAAAAGAAAATCAGGACACATGCCTCATACATACTGATCTTTGTCTTCATATTTGTTCCTCTACTCGACCAGACGCGTTTTTGAACCTCCCAAAACAGAACTAGCCTTAATTATCCTACGAACTAATTAACATATAATGTACCACCTCTGCTCAGCAACCTACCAAGATATTTAAAGGTATTAGTGACTTTTAATCTCCTCCCGTTGACCAAAATATTGGGTTCCGCATAGGCCATAACTGCTGGATGGTGAATACATTACAAGGGGGTTTCTCACGCTAATGTTCACATTAAAATCCTTGAAAACATTTGAGGATTTATATATTGTAAGCTGCCTGGCCGCACCATGTGTATGCAATAAGATCTGCATGGTCTGCATAAAACAACCCGTGTGAAAGGTTTTGGAATTTTTACCCAAACGTCGAAGATTGGATAGCTTGCCATAAGTATGAGACGCAAAGAAAATTCAATGTCACTGTTTTTAACCTGTAGATTCCCTTTGTAAAGTGGTAAAATTATTTCATCTATACGATCTCAAGCGGCATTACTACCGTGCCACATGGCATGAATTAGATTATGCACTGCTATGGAAATGCTTTCACTACCAAAAAGCAACAGCTCTACTTGTATCCTATCCATACCTAGTCCTTTTTCAGAAATATTTCTTTGTTTGCGAATTTTACGTCATCAACAGATCTATAATGTGCATCTTTCATCACGTTTGTATCTTTGATCAAAACAGAACCATATTTAGATGCTAAAGTAAATATAGTGAAGATGATGGTACATATGTTTAATTTTTACGATAAAAATCACCCTTTTCGTATGATAATATAATCCAGAATGTGCTAGTGTTGGGTCTAGGTTATCCATGTTGCTTCGTGAATAGGCTTTGGTCAGTGAGTGGTTGCTAGTCAAAACTCTATGCTTAGCTCGAGGAGAAGAATACAATTTACATTAGCTTTACCAAGTAAGTACCTCCGTATCGCATCCCAGGTTTTATTATAACATTCAACTCGTTCATTGAAGTCACCGAGTAACAAAATCTTATCATCTTTATGTATTGACAGGTAGTCTCTATTCTTGATAAAATATCATAATGTAGGGACACACACTAACAATAACTGATACAGAAGAACCAAACAGTAAAGACAGCCTCGGACAAATCATGCAGTTAAAAACCGTGAGGTTGTTCTCGCTGATTTACGATATTTGTGCCAATTGCAAAACCTACACTCGCTTTCCAGGTACCGTCAAGCTAGCTCTTCCAAAAAATATATATAACCAGAACCTGTTCCAGTTAAATGGTATTTTCCCTCAGACGATAGCAGTTCTTCATTAGGAAAATAAAGAATACTCCCAGTCAGAAAGTATCCTCACATTTCCAGCTGCAATGTTTATCGTGACTCTTTCTTTTAGTTATTTCTATAATTTTCCCTGCAAGTGTGAACAGCCACAATCAGCTAGTAGCTGATCAGCTTCAGATCGAACAGACGAGTTTATATCAATCATTTAAGACGATTACAATTAATTGGTTGAGCAACGTTATCCCTTAAAACGGCTGACCACTGGCAAAAATGTTCCAGTCAAACTAGTTCCTGTCTAACACCACTGGCACCGATGTTAAGGTAAGCTTTAATCCGTCGGTGTGCAGAGTTGAGGCTGCATACCTCCAACTTGTTAGGTCAGCATATGTCGGCAATTGAATAGATATCTGTACAGGAAAGATGGCAATGATACATGCTTGTACCACACATACATCACCACCTGAGCCTCAACAGTTATAAATCATAGCAAGCAATGTAACTGTATCTGCCATGGATCAGAATGGCATGTCGCCAACACTAGAGAGCTCCATTTACTCCCATTGGAAAATATTATTTCACGCCAGATTTAAACATGGTTCCCTCGGTATGATTACAATCTATAACATAAGAGAGAAGCTAGCAAATGTTACCCCTTACTCAACGGCGACCGCGGAACGTATAGGTAAGAGCGTTCATTTTCGTGAAGTATAACACATACACGCATGCTCATGCATATACACGAATTTACAAATATCGCATTGTCAAAGTAAAAAAAAAAACACGCCTAACTCGCAAAAGACTTGATCTCAACTGAAATTGCGACACAATTCATGGCAGAAACGATTCAAAAAGATATACTTTATCATATTTACGAATTGTTTTGAATTTTGCTCTGTGACATTTCCGAAGTAAAAGAAAAAACGTTCCACTTACATAAGAAATACACACAACAGACATCTACCGTTCCAATAGAGTTGAAAATATAACATTGTTTTTTTTTAATTAATTTTATTCGTTCACTATGGCATTTTGAAAGTAATAAAAACATGTTAACATTTACATAGGAAATACACGAAATTGAAACAGCGATTTCTATTTCAATCTTGATTTCTATTCCATGAAACTTTACTTCAACATTTCCAGTTGCTAAAATTTATTTATTTCCTATTGTTATATTGCCATCCTTTATTTAAAAAAACACATTGAATTTTAGTTCTTCTTTACCTGTTTTTTTTTTCTGGAAGCATTTATTTACCCTGGACATTTATAATTATGTTTTATCGTTTTTATAGATTACCAATGGATTATCAACAGAATTCGGATGTGCTTTTATGGATTATACCTTCTTATTACAAGGATTTTCCCCATATCATTTACCTTTCTCCTGGTTCCGCCTTCCATAATCATTTTGAATCCCTTTGGACTTTCATTAACTGTTAAATAACTTTTCATGAAAATATGATGAATTTCATATTTGTAATTTTTTCGATGCCTTAAGCTGCAAAATATTTTGTATATCTTGCAAAACTTTTTCTTCTGACTAAAAGAATTGCATTTTTGGAAACGCCGCGAAATAAGACCGTTCAGGTGTATTTGTACTTCAATTCGGGTAGTTAAAATGTCGTATACCTTCTTTAGAGGTTTATAATATTTTTTTCAAAATTTGAATAACTTTACAATAAGATATTTTATACTATATGTATGTATGTATATATATATATATACATATATATATATTATTTTTCGTGGTTTTCGATATCCCCATTTTCATTTGTCACTCGTATTCAATTTTATTTATTCGTACTACCTTCATTTTCCACTGTTTAAATGTTTGATTGATATTCCCCTCTCTCTAAATTAGTTTCTAAACCCTCTCTATATTCATTCCTTTTTTCTTCCATACTCTTTATTTTAACTTCTTCTAATCTTTCATATGTCCTCCCCACTAACAAACTTTTAGGCCTCCCCTTTTCTTAACGGTTAAAAGCCGTTAAACTTTTTCGCCGTCCGATTCTAAATCATTAGAACATAAAATCATGCTACAGGCTAGACATGGTAATATATTTTTCTCCTCTTAAATTACAAATAGTTTTTAAACTTTTTTTAATTGTCGCATATTTTTCTTGGCTAATGAGATCAATAATAGTCAAAACGGTCTGTACACAGCAGCGAGATATGACTATATTTACATAAAGAAAAAATTAAAAGTTGGTCTCTTTGATGAACACAAACAACGACCTTTGTTGGAATTCAATGATTCTAATCTTTTGAATATTTTTAACCTCCAAAGGTTGTTGAATTTTTTTTATTTTTCGCCACTTTAGCGGGGTTTTAAGAACGATAAAACTATAAGCTCTTATTGTTATTCACACACACACACGCGCACAAACACACACACACACACATATATATATATTTATATATATATATCCACTTATCTTGTGCTTCCTTTTTTAAAATTAAATATGTTTTTAACTCTTTTTCAAGATGTCTTTTAACATATTCTATTAATAATTTGTTCATATTATAAGCTTTATTTCCTTTTCGGTTTTATTGAGCTTTTTTATATCTGGCTGAGTTTATTTTACTTGTAAATATTAACTCTTTAATATTTATAATATATTTTAAGTTTACCATTTTGATTACCTTAGTAAACTTATTGTAACTTTTATTATATATATATATATATATATATATATATATATATTTATGATTAGTCGCGCATATTTTTTGTAACGTATTTATATATTTAATTATTAAATATAGGTATACTTTTATGCACGTAAACATATTTAATAATGATAATGATATATACATCTGTATATTCATCGTCAGTGATGAATTAATTTAATTGGTTTTGAACAATTAATACATACCCACGCATATATATATATATATATATATATATATATATATGTGTGTGTGTGTGTGTGTGTGTGTGTGTGTGTGTGTATTAATTGTTCAAAACCAGTAAGATTAATCCATCATTGACGATGAATCTTGAAAGATTGGAAAATAAGCCGGTATGATAAATATTGCGATTACATCAGCCAGCTTATGCTAGAAGTGAAGACTGTTATTCGTAATTTTTTGTAGGTTTCCGACGACGTTTCAATTGCGTTTGAGCAGTTAAAGGGGAAAAATTAACTTCCAATAAGAAAAAAAAAATTGTACATGTAGAAAACAAAATTTAGAATGAAAAATATTTTCACGGTGGCATTGAAAAGCTTAAAAATTCAGCTAAATTTTGAAGTTAAAGAAATTCATTTAAAAAATTCTTTCAAAGGTAAATATTAATTTTCTTGGTCTTTTTTTCCAGGATAACTAGTAAACCTCTAAATAATTGATTTAAATAAAAAAAAAACGACATTTTGTTTGTACAAAAAATGGCTTAATTATAGTAATTCTCTTAAATTAAAATTTTTAAATAGAATATTTACTTTCAATAAAATAGGCCACGCAGATGCATATATATATATATTTATATATATATATATATATATATATATATATATATATATATATATATACAAAGCAGGTAATTTCATGAGAAAATAAAGAAAGCTTGTTGGTAAAATGTGAAAGATAAAAAAGAAAATAGTGCGATATCCTACTCAATATGCTAACAGATGTCACATGCTGATAAGAATTCGCCGGAACACAGTTGGTACGGTGTTTGTTGATACAAAAGATGCAGCATGCTACCGTTGCTGTATCAGAAAAATTAACATGTACCGTATATATTTAATGTAAACATGTAAGCTATCTTGGCTTATGAACATGTTTCGATGTGTAAATATGTTTGTAATAGTGATATTTGAATTAAAACTTATTGTATAGAGGGAAGACATGCTTGTAAATCTCTGGGGCGTTCTTTTTTGTAAGAGTATTTAAATTCTGAAATAAAGGAATAGTAAGTTCTCAGCCAATGAGATTTGGTGGAATGTGAGAAGGGAGAAATCATTATTCTTGGGTTCAGGAAAAGAAAATATTATGTTACGTATATAAGTATATGTGCCTGATAGTTAAAGGCCAACCCCATATCTGATCTAAATGCAGAGTACCTGATGTTGACTGGGAGCGGTAAGATTACTTTTTATTTAGAGGAAAAAATACAACATATTCAACAATAGATGGTTTCGACAGATGTTACTCCTATGATGTGATGTAGGATTTCAATATAACAAATAAATGTTTCTAAGATGGCGTTTAAATGTTACATAATATAGTAGCTAATAGTCAAGATATAATAAATTTGGCATCTGATGGAGCAAACCTAGTGTACTTTGGTCCAAAGGGGAATTTCTGCAATCAAATTATTATATATGAATATGACATTATACAAATACATTTTCGCACACACGCACACACACACGCGTGTGTGCACGAACACATGCACACACACATACACACACCCACACCCACACACACACACACACATATATATATATATATATATATATATATATATATATATATAAATTGGCAGCAAGTCATCATTCAAGCACGTCTGATTGAACACGATAGAGTTCTCCTTTTTTTCCGATTTTGTTGGATAGCTTGAAAATTTGCCGAGTGGTCCTTTCTTGTTTCGAATTGCAAGAAAAAAAAAAAAATCGGTCCTGACGACTATCGGATGTACGAATCGAAAACGCTTGAGAAGAATATGGAAGAACAACAACTACTTGGCGCCATAATATACAACAGGCCAGCTGAAATAAAAAAAGACCGCTCGGCGGATTGAAAAGTTATCCAACAAAATCTGAAAAAAGAAGAAATCTGCCGTGTTCAATCAGATGTGCTTATATATATATATATATATATATATATATATATATATATATATATATATATATATATATATAATGTAAACCTACGTAAATGTACTAGGCAAGCTTTCCCCAAATTCATTAAAAACTTTTTTCCCATGCAGCATCCACATATATATGTATAATATACATAATTTTCGAAAACCATACAACATCAACTATCGGTGAAGAGGATTCACTACTGATAAGCAGTTTACCCTCTAGGCTAGATAGGCAGGAAATTGTATTCAATACATGTTTAATAAAACGACGTGGTTTTCATATGTCGCGATTTTCTATAATCATGTTCCTGACTAGAAAAACAAGGTTCCGAGTGTCCGGGTGTTATTTACGCAGCATAGATACGAAAGTTTTTGTTAACTTCAGCTATCTGAACAGCATTCGAACATGTCGATGGTCTTCATGAGAGGCTTTTTTGGGGGGGTGCGTCATATCTTCATTTCGTATGAAATCGATTATTATTATTATTATTATTATTATTATTATTGGCTTTAATTACTAGAAAGAAATCATACACTTACGGCAGAGACGACTTGACCATCGTTAACATCACTGAGTTAAAGTGTTTGTCTACGGAGAACTGGATATATGTATAAACATATACATAACGGGAGAAAAAGATACGTAGATAGATAACAATCTATGGCAGACTATTTCTTTGCATCACAGCTATTCAATGCGATTCGATTGGCACCCACCTGAAGCGATGGATCAGCCGTACAACCATCGAATAATAGTTATCAGCTCTAGCCTCCGGCACACGGGATCGTTGCGCGCAAACTATTTCTGTAAACATCTTTCATATAAATATTGGATCTCTCTCTCTCTCCCTCTCTCTCTCTCTTTATATATATATATATATATATATATATATATATATATATATATAAATTTATTATACAAACAAACGGCTACATATGTGCATACATGTGTCTGAAAATCCCCGGTACATAGAAATTACATAATCAGGACAAGGAAATCGCTATAAAAATACGCTCACGATACAATACTCTTACGATTGGCATGTAGTGGTGCTATTTTATAGTAAATCGTTTTATATAAATTCACACACAATGTTTTAATATGTACTCATTATATTTTGACAACAAAAGTCTTAACTTTTAAAATTATTACTTCCATATATATATATATATATATATATATATATATTAATTGGCCATTATTACCCTGTATTTTCCCGTTATCATCTCCCAAACTTATTTTACCCTTCCCTCCACTTATTCTGGTAGTCATTCTGTAATGAATATTTGGTATACAAGTTTTGTATCTGGAGTGTGATTTTCAAGCGTTACACTTGACCTGATACCGTGATTTCCCTGTAACGGGAAATTATAGAAACGTGTGTGCACATATGTAGCTGTTTGTTTGTATAAATGAATTTAGTATAATATGATCTACTAACTCATTGAGCACTTTCTTTGGTAGCCACATGCTGCTTCAGTGGAAGTAGTAGGAAACGAAATCAAACTAACATATATATACATATATATATGTGTGTGTGTGTGTGTATGTATGTATGTATGCATACATGTATGTATGTATGCATGTATGTATGTATGTATGTAGTAGCGTTTGTATTGTTGTCTGTGTCTGTGTGTACAACTCTCCTACAGACTAAACCCTGGAACCGATCATGATCAAACCGGGCATGATGATAGTCACTCACTTAGGGACGTGCATAACCTTTTTTGGCATAATGATGTTCTCACCCTAAATGTTTTCAAAGTTTAAGTTAAAAAGTTACGGTTATAGCCTATATATATATATATATATATATATATATATATATATATATATATATATACTCTTATACCCACACCACTCGACCGATCTTGACCAAACTGGTATGGTCCCATACCCCGAGATGGCGCAAACCATTTTTCAAGGTTCCAAGGTAAAGTCATAGCATATGTATATATACTGTCCTACAGCCTACACTTATTATACCGATCATGGCAGAATATTAAGTTCAAACGTCAAGGTCATCATCTGCGCATATATGTTTTCATACAGCATGCATCACTAAACCGATCATGACCAGACCTGATATGATGATGGACTTCTAATGAAGGACAATGCACACTATTTTTCAAGGTCAAGATCAACGCTATAGATAGGGATTTTCCTGTACGCTTGAGTATCTGATAAGATCTGTGCAAAGCGCAGTTATCTCTCTTTCACTCTGTATCTCCCCTCTCTCTCGCGCCCCCCTCTCTCTCTCTCTCTCTCTCTCTCTCTATATATATATATATATATATATATTACATAGGGAAAGATCGAAGATACGGTTGGAAATATTGTTTAAAAAAAAAACTGTTTTTCAAAAATAAACTTTGACAACAGCAGCCGAATTCTCCATCTATTCTGATACGATAAAGGTGAAGAGGAAGGAAAAAAATTCAAATTAGGAGAAACTACACATAGTAAATTAGTAATAAAAACAGTAAAACGACAGAGAACAAATCAATCAATAAGTAGGATCCACAGGAAGAACAACCCTGACGATAGTCAATCGAGACCGAAAACGTTCGATCAACTAGGGGACTTTATAAGAACTTTGTATCCCACAACAAAAATACTTGTACGAAAACAAGAAAAATTCGAAAGAAAGATTATAAAAAGGAGAACGAAGATCCTCTTCAATAAAATATGCGCGATTAATGAAATTCTGCCTATATATATATATATATATATATATATATATATATATATATATATATATATATATATATGTATGTATGTGTGTGTGTTTGTGTGTGTGTCTGTCTGTGTGTTTATGAGTGTATATAAGTCTACACATTCTTTCTTGTAAAGGTGATTGCATGATAATATTGTGAATCCTTGAATGTCGTGTCAGGCCACTTTTAGATTTGCAGATTAGACCACATATATGACAACCAAATGTGCTGTAGAAGCCTCCTCATAAGGTTGTCACTCCTGTCTTTGCTTGTGTGTTTTCATATGATTAACAAAACCAACTGTGAATAGAAAGTATCTGCCACATACAGTGCACTTCAGTTCCTGCTGTAATTTCTCTGACATTATATTATCGTAATAAAACAGCTTTTTAGAAAGTCCTTTGTTCTCCATCCTAACCAAGTGTCCAGTCTAGCGCATCTTATTTTGAATGATTTTCATTTCAGTACTATTACTATTTGATCGCTCAAGAATCACACTGTCAGTCGTTAGAGTCCTCCAGTTAATATTAAGCATTCTCCGAATACAACTTTGATTAACTTTTCCAATAACATTAGATGCCTTCTATATGTGTCCAGGTTTCTGACCCATATAGCAATGTAATGATTACGCATGCTTCGTAAACACTTAGCTTTGTTTTTTTTATGAGATTCCCCGATTAGACCATACACGGTTCTCTAATTAGCCAAGAGCAGAACTAAGTTTGGCTATTCTGTGATTTATCTCAGCACCAAGCGCACAGTCTTTACTCAGCGTGATACCCAGATAAACAAAATTGTCCGTGACCTTTACTTTCTTACCATCAACCCAGGTGTTTGGTTCAACATATGACATTCCTATATGAGAGGAATCCATAACATATGTTTTCTTGAGGCTGATAGTAAATCCAAAAGCTTTGCAAGCTGCTGATATCTTTTCCATAATCATCTTAGTGTCTGTTGCTGATTGTGCACCCAGGTCTGCATCATCTGCATGTAAAAGTTCAAGAACAAGGTTCTGAAAAGTTTTCGACTTTAATGTTAAAAAAGTTTGCCTGATGTGGGAAACCGAAACTTCATCCTAATATTGCAATTGTAAAAAGCATGCACCAGCATCATAGTAAAATATATGGAAAATAATGTAGGAGCAAGTATATCACCTTGTTTCACATATTATGGTGTAACTGCTGAAGAAACGACGTGAAACTAGTAGGACAGTCTAGCCTCCTAAGAATATTACAGCGAACTATCTGATTAACGGTATCAAAAGCTTCTGTAATATTGACAAAAACTTGATACAAAGGCATTCGCTGCTCCATACATTTCTTCATTAATTGTCGCACAGGGAATAACATGTTCATTGTGCCGCGGCCATATCTAAAACCACATTGGTTTTCTGGGATGATGGAGGAACAAATCCATTTCATCAATCGATTTAACAAAATATTTGCTAAAACGTTTCTCACTGCTTCAAGCAAGCTAATGCCTCTATAATCACCACACTAATATTCCGAGCCATTTACTTTATAAATTCGGATTAACATTGCATCAATCGAATCTTGAGGGATAGCATTACCATACCAAACAACGAGGATGAGTGTATCAGCTGCGTTGATTATGCTATCACCCACGAATAGCAATAACTCAACGGTTATATCATAAAGTCCGGGCGCTTTTCCCTTATTAATCTCTGTTAATGTGATTTTGGTCAGCAATGCTTGAGTCAGTCATTATTTCATCAACGACCTCCTTTTGAGGGAGAGTATCAATAACTATATCGTTTAACTCACACGGATTATCAAAAGTATTTCGAAAAATAAGAGCAATATTTAGATAGGCTTTAAGTCGGTTGTGTGCAGATTTGTGACTACATACGTCCAGCTTGTTAAGTCTGGACACGTCCCCTCGCCTCTATCGTTACAGGACAAGAAGAAATATCTGTACAAAATGATCTCAATGATATATGCATGTACGACACAAGTGTCACTCTCTGAGCATCGACAGTCAGAGTCAAATGACAAGCAATTGCAATACAACTGGTAACTGTTTTCCTTCTTACAAGAAGTGTTAATTTTTCGAACCGGACAGACGCATCAGGGATTATATATATATATATATATATATATATATATATATATATATATATATATATATATATATATATATATAGTCATCCGCACACAGTAGCGTTTCACTGTTTCACAGCTCATCATTGCATCTCGACAAGCAACTACCTCATGCCAGGATCAAAAGCTGACCGTGCATTTGATAGTCGGAGCTTCTAAATGTTGCGCTATTCGGTTGCTGCTATGCGGGCAATGAATTAATAAAATAATATATATATATTAATAAAAAATACATACATATATCTTGAATTAATATATATATATAAATATATATATATATATATATATATATATATATATATATATATATATATGCAGTGGTTACCAAAGTAGTTGGTATCTTGTTTTTCTTTTCATATATTTCAAGAAATATCAACTTAATTTGAATTGAAAGGAAAGAACAGATAGTATATATCAGAAAATAAAACAGAAATGACGGTATACTTTGTTGACAAATATTTGATAACAAAATATCAAATTCAATGTATGCAAAATTGTTTATAACACTGTCAAATTTCATTCTTATGCAGTAATTTCTTCCAACTACAATATTTTAACCAATTGAAAATTTGATTCTTAAGCCGTCATCTATCTTGCTACAATATTTTAGTCGACCAGAAGACACCCCAGTGGTCAGGTTCTTGACAGGTTTATTAGTAACAGCTCTAATACACTGCTCAGATTGTTTTCTCATTTCCGTTTTAAAATGATTAAAACAAAGAATCGACTAATGATGTGAACGAAGTAATCATAGTAAGACATAAAGAAAAAAAGGGTACAGGAAAATTGCTTCAGAAATAAATTTGGTGGTGAGTACAGTTAGGGCGGTCGTGAGAAAATGAACAATACCGGGCTGTAATACTAAAAATCTTCTAAGAATGGTCGGCCATGTAAATTGGACGATGTTACTGCTCGTTACATTGCTCGTAATGTGAGGAAAGAACCATTTCTGACTCCTTCAGAAATTCTAGAAGGCTTTGCAGGAAGCATGTAGTGAAGTAAGCAAGGACACCATCCAGTATTTTATATTTTTTTTTGTTATTTGTATTTTATATCAACGAGAAAAGCTCTATTGTTGAGTCTTAAACATATGAAAGATCTTTTGAGATTTGTTTATCAACGTGAATCGGATGGCTTTTAGAACAAAGTTATTTAATCAGATGAATAAAAAATTGAGTCTTTAGGATAAACATGCGCATCGGTGTATAAGGCAAATTAGAAACAGAATTCAAACCATTCAATATAATTCACAGTGTAAATTTGGAGGTGGAAGTGTGATTAATTGGGGCTTCTTTTCTGCAAATAGGGTTATAAAAATAGAAATAATAAAAGGAAAATGAATGCAGAAAAATACGCGAAGATTTTGGCAACGCATCTGTGGTTAAAAGTAAAGAACCTTACCTCATGCATCGTGAGGTTGAGTTCAAATTTAACGTTAAGCTATTTCGGCACAGTGACAAAAATGGGTGACCGAGTAAGATTAAGCAGCTATATCCTGAGGCCATTTACTGGAGAAGGTGACGTGGTTGCGTGGCTTAACAAGCTGAAGTTGGTGACAAGGCTGCAGAAGATCGAGGATGTAACCACGTTAATACCAATGTATTTGGAAAGAAGTGCTCTAGCGGTCTATCCAGAAATGGGAGAGACGGATCAGGCCATTGCTGAGAGCATTGAAAACCGGTTAAAGACCGCATTTTCTGAGAACGCGTCTGAGGCTTAAAACAAGGTCAAAAGAGTCACCTGGACCGGAGAGTCTGTGGACGTCTACGTGGCAGAGATAAGGCCACTAGCAGGATTGGCTGGATATGAGGGACGCAGCCTTGAAAAGACTGTAAAGCTGGCGCTTGTAACTGGTTTCCCTGATCGCATCTCCATGGAACTGCAACGACTTACTAATATTGAAACCATGGAGGTGGAGGAGATTCTAAGGCATGCTAGAGTTTGGGCGAAACAGCCCGGATAGCTGGGGGTAGTCGCGGTTGCTGTGACAAGCAGAAAGAAGCGACCAGTGATCAAGCAAGGCACCGGATTTACCGGTAAATGCTTTCGATATCAAGGACCACACCTGATGAGAGACTGTAGGGAGCCACGGCCAGAAATTATCTGTTTTCGGTGTGACCAAGAAGGGCACATCAACAGGAATTGCCCTTCGCTTCCGGGAAACGAGTAAAGGGGTGCTATTGCATGGTAACCTGCATCATTTTGAAAAGGAACAGCCCCTTTACCTGGCAAGAAAAGTAAACCCGCACGTCACAATGCAAGACGTCCAAAAGGTGGTGGAACAATGTAGGGAATGCCAATCAATCGACCCTGCACCGGCTAGACATTAAAAAGGGGAACTGCATGTTGAAGAGAATTGACGGAGATTGGCCATTGAAATCACACATTATCAACATGAACTGCATGTAACTATGATAGAGTGTGGGCCAGGGAGAGTAGGGATATGGTGGAAAATCAAGAATGAAACAGCAGAAGAGGTAAATAGAGTTGTCGAGGAGGTTTTTATGGAAAGGGAGTCAGTAGACGTTAGTTGATAATGGTACGTCTTTCCGCTCGGAAGTTTTTAGAGACTTATGTGCGAAGTGGAATGTGGGGCTATATTTAAGAGCTGCATACCGTCCAAGTTGAAATGGAATTATAGAGAGGCTCCATCGCACTATAAAAGCTTTGGCGTCAAGAAGCCAGATTTCGCCCCGAAAGCAGTTTTTTGGTACAATATGACGCCGAAGGCTGGTCAAGACGAAAATTCAGTGCTGCACCGGTTTATTTTTCTTATGAATGCAAATCCATTGACTGTAACGCAGAGAGAAGAACAGGCCTGCGTGGACATCGCAGTTTGTAAAGAGGTGTGGGTGAAACCACCCAATTCTCGTTGGACGACTCGCTGGGGAAAAGGTACAGTGACTGAATTACTCTCGAAAACAAGGTAGCGATTGACGGAATGCCTCGTCACATTTTAGATATACGGAGAGTCTCCTTGCCACCAGAGGAAGGGGAGGTTGATGCTGATGTTGAAGTGTCTGCAGAAGAGCCTCTTCGACGATCGCACAGTGAACGAAGACGCCCAGCGTGGATGGCAGACTATGATACTAATTATTGATCTTAGAGATCAAGGGGGCGTGTGGTTAAAAGAAAGGACCTTACCTCATGCATCGTGCGGCTCGTGTTAGGAAAGAAAAAAAGAGAAAATAAAAATGGCCGCCCCCTGGTATTTATGGACTAAAGATCCCGTGATGCGACGAGAGGGGGTATGAAAATGAGATGCGGTTGGGTCTCTCTATAAAATAACCGTCTTCTTTATTTTGAGCGTCAGTGTGGAAAGTGCAGAGAAGAAGAGAACAGTTGGAGTTGGATTTGAGTTTCAGACTTTTGATCTGAGGTTGGGTTCAAATTTAACGTCAAGCGGCCCGTAGATTTTGGATCGGTCCGTAACTTTCTCTTCCGGTAAACAATGCTTTCAAGCACAGGGCTAAAATAAATATTAAATGTTTAAAGGGTAAGGCGACTAGTACTCTACAGTGGCTTTGTTAATCACCCGATTCAAATTCCATCGAAAACCTGTAAAAAACAATTAATGTTAAGGCGCGTGCGAAAGATTCCAAGAATATCAAAGAATTGAAGAAAGCTTCTGAAGAAAAATGGCTGCAACTACAAGCAAGTGCGTGTACGAAACTAGTAGGCAGTTACAATGAGTGTTTTGAGGCTGTAAGGCAGAACAGAAGATATACAACTAAATCTTAGTACACTTGTTAAATACTTTTGCGTATGAATGATTTGATTTTTCTTTAATAAATACTAGTCAACTATATATACATATATATATATATATATATATATATATATATATATGAGCAAACAGTTAATAAAACATGTTAAAAACAATTTGAAATGAGTTAAAGACATATTTTATCTGAAAAGGAAACACTAGATAAGTGGATAGTCCTTAATCCACGGAGTTTCGAAGAAATACTTTCCTTCTCAACAGAGGGTAGGAATTAGCATAATGCGGGATCGGATTTTGCACGCAAAAGTATTTGATAAAACAACAAGTAAATCACAGATTTTACTTGATCACAAAAAAGGGAAGCAGAGGGAATATGACGAAGAAAATATATATATATATATATATATATATATATATATATACATATATATATATATATATATATATATATATATATATATATATCATTCCGACACGGTAGTGTTTCAATATTTTTTTAAGTAGCAATTTTAGTCATTTAGAACTGCTTTCAAGCCTAACCCCTCACTCATTTTCGACCTAATTTCAAACGATTATTACAGCTTATAGATCATCTTCACGGATATACTGTGAAAATAAATCAATTTTTTTCAGTAAAATCAAAGTTATAATGAATTTTCTGGTGTTCGAAATTGTAAAAAACATATAAAGAGGCGAGCGACGTCTTTTATGACTGGTTTCCATAGCAACCGCGTCGCTTGAATGACTACTGTTGCTACTAATTCACTAATGAAAACATTAAAAGAGATAATTGAGGGATTTTATTGAAAGCAGACGAGTACCGTACATTGTTATTACATATGTGTTTATGGGGTCAAAGAAATAAGACTGAAATTAATCAAAGAACAAGTAAATTTATTGGAAGCCTGAAAAGACCATGATTACAATTAAAAAATGGAACCATGAAAAGTAATATGGTTAGTCTTAAACATGGGAAATTAAAGAACTAGTTGTTAAAACTGGAAAAGAAAAGGACACGATATTCTAGCAAAAAATAAATAATTTCTTAACTGAAAGTATTTCAGCATTTACATTTTTTTAAAATTTCATTTAACATTATATAATTAATTCTTAATGCTACAATATTTACAGTTATGAGTTTATTTTATTTTTTATTAGAATATATTCTCCTTTTCTTTTCTAGTTTTTACAACTAGTCCTTTGCTTATCCATGTGAAAGCTTAACCATATTACTTTTCATGCTCAAATTTTTCTATTTCAATTTTATGATAGATAATATCTTTTTAAAGAGTGGCTGTAAATTTCATTCAAATGAACTGGATATTTTCTTGAGAAAACCGACAGAAAATAATGCACTAATACGTTTGCTACCCTCTGTATGTATATATATATATATATATATATATATATATATATATATATATATATATATATTGAGATGGAGAGGGCTCCCGTAAGCCGTTGTGAAGGCAATCTTTTTAGCAGAAGCAAATCTCTGATTTTTAAAAAAAACATAAAGCGGGAGACCAGTACCCGCATTAAGCTGGTCTGCAGTTTAACTTGTTGCCGGCTATCTTGCTCTTGCTTGTTGCTGGATCTCAAAATGTTGAACCGAGAGAGAGACTAAGCTGTCGTACAAAGCTAAGACTCTGTAACATCATCTGTGTATAGATACTGCCTAATGCATTTGTCTTTGAAAATTGTTCTGTGGCGATGAAAGTCATCATTTGGCTCATGGACTTTAAGTGTCTGAGGGAGAGGCACTCGTCTGACAAGACGTTGCAATCATCATCATATATATATATATGTGTGCGTGTGTGTATGAGAGAGAGAGAGAGTGAGAGAGAGAGAAGAGGAAGGTATAGAAAGCCAGTATATAGAGATAATCTGAACCTGTGAAATTTCTATTAATGGAAACGGCGACTTTCGTCAGTGAATTAAAGAGACAATTTAATACATGACAACAAGCTTAGAATATTCCCTGCTGAATTGATACACATGTATATTGAATTGAGAATGTAAAAACAAATACAATTCCCATAATACCTGTCATTCTTTGTTCTTATTGCTATTTCGTTCTTCACGCTACTCAGATGCTACGATAACCGATTTTCACACGGAGCAGATTCTGAATCTACTCCAGAATAAACGTCTGTAAAATTCAAGCATAAACACTTATAGATAACATCTATTGCTCTCCGGTGTCAATTATACATTACTTATAGTTTAATCACTGTTTGGGAACTCGTTAGTATGTTGTTCCAGTACTTTACTGATATTTTGCAAAGTAGTTTATCAGTTTACTACGAAATTTTGTATGAAAATGAAGAAAACGAAGGCCGGCTTTCCCTACCGTGCTATAAACGTTATGTTAAGCAGTATATCTACATATAAATGCCGCTATTAGCCAATACATGAACCATTAATTACGTGATCTGGGCTTGAGCATCAGCTACGAATCTATCTTTGTCAGACACGGTTCAAAAGAGAATATGCAATCTGAGGGGTTATGCCCTCTTTGCCAAGCTTTAACTTCTGTTACATGATTGCAATGTGATACTATTGCGCTTAGTCGACTAGTATTGAAATAGAATGAGATTAGAAGATTGCACAGCAGTTGTGCCCCGATTAAGTAAATACCTGATAACATGATACTATCAACTCACAAATAAAAAAATCAGAACGTTTCATTGTAAAGGTTTCTACTGTAATATCTTCTTCCCTCGAACTGTTTGATTTGAATCCCTTCCATGATGCTTGTTTAAGTGACTTTATTGACATGTAAATATTTTACTGCAATCTGAACAGATATCTCGCAGTTCAACTTCCTACTTTGAGTGTCTCTTTCGTTATAATATCTAATTTACAGCAGCCTCGACTTTGAAGTAGCGATTTGCCTTGTTTGGTGTGATTATGAATAAAATAAAAGTAGAAGAATGGATTTGCCATTTTTTCTGGAAAATTTCATGTGTGCATGATTTATGAAATTTACAATTTCCATTTTGCAAATACGTGGGCTGTTCCAATTTACAACCTCCTATTTTTTTTTAAACTAAAAAAATTGAATCGTTTCCAAAACGGGAAGTGTACCATAAAAACGAACTCACTTTTATTTTTCGATATCAATATTACTATTCTCATTTTGCCAGCGATGAGCGAGGTCTGTGTATGAGCTACCGAAGCGCGCCTTGTCATACGAGTGCCGTTCCCAAAGTTAACAATGCCGCATAATTTTAAAGAGCTACGAAGACGAGGGTGGTACCATTTAAACGGACGATTTTTGTGCATAAGTATTTACTTTTTTACATATAATCACTATTCTCAATGCAGACTTGCCAGGAGTTCACTGAAGCATCTTTGCCCCTGATGCACATTCAGCACAGGGGATTCTTTCTCAGATTCTCACATCGTCAATATCTGCAACAGAGAAATAAATCTTTCAGATCATAAATGCATAAATGCATTCATTATAACGATGCTATTTTGCAATTCACTCTGATCCATTAGCGATAAAAGAAAATATGGGTGGCCTTACTTTTTTAACTCACCCCGGATTTTTAGTTTTCTCTCGTTAGCTGATTTTATATCGTAACTATGTAATAGTTCATTTTCACAAAAGTACTGACAATCAGAATGTTAGCATATCGAATAGCAAACTTACGTATTATAATCAGGCTAAGATAATTTTTGTGCTAGGCTCTTCCTACACAAATACGCAGATGCAATTAAAAAACATTACAAAGTATTACAAATATCACATAATTCTAACATATTTATTTTAACTAGATATCTGTTTTACAAATTAAATAAGTTAACAGAATATAATGATAAAAATATTACAGGGTTCATGAGATATAACACACACACGTGCACGCACACACAAACACACACACACACATATATATATATATATATGTATATATATATAGTCATCCACATACAGTACTGTTTCGCTGTTTCACAGCTCATCAGTGCGGCTAGACAGGCAACTACCTCAAGCCACGATTGAAACCTGACCGTATCTTTGTGAGTTTCTTAATACCAGTATATGTAAGTTCTTTGGGTTGTGATTTGAGAGTAGTAAAGTGTTTTGTAGACAGAACGAAAAAAATATTTGTAAAGAATATAAACAAGAACTTAATAATCATTTTATTAGCTTTAGGTGGCATTGCCGTTAGCTATTATTATGTACTTAAAAACGGAGTTTAATGCCTTTGCAAATAAAAGAATACGTAAAGACAGACCTTTTAGTTGCGCTTTTTATTAACAGTGTTACTAGCATCTTTTGCAAGAAATTACAATAATTTTCTATATACTAGCTGAAAAACGGTAATACTAAGACACAAAGAGAATTTACATATTCGCGTACTCTACAAAGATCACTCCAACGAACAGGTAAAACGAATGTAAATTAACTCACATAAAATAAGAGAAAAACGGTATCATTATTATTATTATTATTATTTCATTCATTCAATAGGAGTTCTCACATAAGCCACCATAAAAAATTATCTGCGAGAACAACTTGTGGTGTTCCCTTGCGTCTAAATAACAACAACTCTCCACAGATTTCCAGTACTCTCCGCCTTCTTCGATAATATTTGCAAATTAATTTGCATTAACGCAACAATAGTTTACCATTGATTTCCCGTTGGAAGCGACCATTTTGTATTTACTAGAATTTGAATGGCAACAATCCTCCTCCAAACCCCAGTTCTCTTCGAACTCATCTATTGGAGGTCTGGTTAGTGTTTTCTATTCTCGGTCTTTTCATCCTTATTGTGCCTTCGACTATTTAGGGTATCAGTCGTGCCACCGTCAGTTTTGTTTTTGCAGGGGGGGGGCGAAGAGGTAAAGGAAAAGGAGAGAGATGGAAATGGAAAAGAAAGGATGTGGAAAAAAAAGATAAGGAGGGAAAGGGGAAATTAGAGAAAAGATAGATGGAAACAGCGGAGAGAGAGAGGGAATAGGCACTGTTCACTTTTTGTATATTATTATTATTATTATTATTATTATTATTATTATTATTATTATTATTATTATCTATATATTAATATGATAGCGTGTAGGTTCTTTTGTGTGCCCCGCTTTTTTGACTGTGGTTTTATTATTTTGATCACCAATTTCTTTTCATAAATAAAAATTCTTCATAAGTTTTGGTTTCGGTTTCGACTATAGCTGATAGCACTTAAGTTTATCATCCATTTCTTGAAATAAATAAAAAATCCTTCATAACTTTTAGTTTCGGTTTGGATACAAACTGATCACCTCAAGTCATATGAATATTTTTTTTATTTTGGAGACCACAACTTTATAATATATAAAAATCAATAGAAAATTGACCTTATAATAATATACACGAAATCTGCGTAAATTAAAATATCATAATTAAGCGTATTTTACGACCGGGATACCCCGGACGTCCCTACTAACTTAGATAAATACGTTTTAGTATTAAAAAAATGACTAAAATAATATCAGGGCGTCTTCATTTGCGCTAAACATCTACAGAAGCCAACATGAATATATTGTATATGAAAGAGTCTGCTGTGGAATTTCCACAAGTACCGCTAACGATTATTATTATTATAATAATAATTATTATTATTATTATTATTATTATTATTCTTCAGGCGTCCGACGTGATTAACACTCACAACAACAAAAAGGAATAATTTAATTTTGGTATTATTTTTTTATTCCATGCTATGTAATTTTTTCTGCAGAACATTTCCCGCCATTTCTTTTATCTCATTTTTCGTTGAAATCATTGATTTCTCTTCATGTACTTTCACTACACTTTGCATTGCGTGAAAACTCGCACATATCTTCAGATATCGATCTAAATATTTACCAATAAAACCTGTGGTTAATTAATATCATTCTTCTATTTTAATAAGACGAAGTACAAATTTCATTCGAAATTCCACGGTTGGATAATAGATAAAAAGGAAATAAAGTTCACCCAGGAATTAATATTGTCTTAGCAATATCGAAGACAAACATGAAGAGAATAATGGTTTTCGTATTGAACTATTTTTTTTTTAAATATGAACTAGACATTTCCAAAAGCAAAGAATCTTATTTGTTTTTCACTCCCAAAAATAAAAGAGTTAAAAACAGAGTCTGGTACCACCTAAACGATCCTTTTTTTCGATCTGCATTTCATATATATGTGTGTGTGCAGTCAGCACCAACCCTATTCGGGTTTAACCGTATTCCTCCGAAGGAGGAAGTTTCATGGGAGTATGAAATTCACAAACGGTCCCCAGACGCATCTATATCCCCGTTAGGGGAGATAACGACGTTAGGTTTTTGCAACTTTTGCAGGGAGGTGTCGACGTCCTCCTACATACTGCACCAGGAATTGCCAACTTGGTATCCCATTTTAGCAATGACCAGGCTCAACGTTGTTTAACTTCGGTTATCTGACGGGAACCGGTGTGTCAACGTGATTATGCCGTATATAATTTGATACACACACACACACACACACACATATATATATATATATATAATTTCATATTATATATATATAATTTCATATATACATCTATATATATAAAAGCGAAAATGTATGTATGTGTGTATGTTTGTGCGTCTGCAAAAAATTTCGAAAGACTGAACAAAAATTCACAATTCACTTTGTCTCCTATGGAAGTCCTATCCTTCGCCCAACAAATATCGAATAATTGGTTAAAACCATACATTTTTTCACCCTGAAATCAACACTTTTCTATACGGGGGGCAGAAAAACCGTCCTCTCATGACGAGATCGGTTCTACGCATGCATCAGACGACGTCATAACCTGATTTAGTTAAAATATTTTAAGAACTTAAAAATTTTTATGTACGTCGTGTTAGCTCAATTGGTTAGAGCGTTGAGTCATTATTTAAACGTTTTGGGTTCGAATCGTGGTGTGAGATGTCTTTTTTTCGATGTTTTAAATTTTAATATTGAAGCAGGGTTATTTAAGCCATTTTTCACGTAACGTTCGTTTTTCTGTTTTTTTTTTACTTCGCTTATTCTTAGGTTTTCATTAACACCCCCACCCCGACAAACCACGCACACACAAAAACACCCGGGTACCCACCGATGTTTAAAATTTTAATATTGAAACAGGCTTATTTAAGCCATTTTTCACGTGTTTTATGTTTTTGGTTTTTATTTTTCAGAAGTTTTAACGTGCGTTTTTCTGTTTTCTTTTTTGTTTTTGTTTTTCAGATTTTTACATTTAACATCGTTCGTTTGCCTTACGTAATTTTTCGTGTGTTTGTTTTTACTTCCCTTAGTCTTCTGTTTTGATTACCCCCCACCCACTGCCCGGGTACCCCCCCCCGCTTTATTTATAAGTTTTAAAGTTCGTTTTTCTGTTTTTTTTTTTACTTCGCTTATTCTTAGGTTTTTGCATCTGGGGCAACGCCGGGTACCCCCGCTAGTATATATATATATATATATATATATATATATATATATATATATAGTAACCACAATTCTCAATTCTCTTTTGCCAGCGATGAACGATGGTAAAGCATGGCGTCTGGAGCGCGCTTTGTAATACGAGAACCGTTTCCAAAGTAAAGTCTCATGTTTTTACCCCAAAAGTAGTCAAGCTGAGGCAGACTCCATAAAAAACGCACGACTTTTTGTGTTTGAAGATCTATTTTTCTACATAGTTCCCACCATTTCCATACACTTTTGCCATTAAATTCAATGATGATGCTCAGCGTACTCTGTACGCCTATGGTCGCTGTTGCTTTCTCAGGTACTATACACCGTCAATATCTCCAACAAAGGGATGAAACATTCAAGCCATAAATGCACGAGTCAAGTTATCGTAACAATGCAAATTTACAATCCCTTCTGAACCGTTTAGGTTGAATAAAAATAGGAGGCATTACTTGCAGAAACTACCCTCTGATGAGAAGGAAAGTATTTCTTCGAAACTCCGCGGATTAAAGACCATCCACTTATTTTGTGCTTCCTTTTTAAAGTCATTTTTTAACTCTTTTTCAAAGTGTTTTTAACATGTTTTATTTACTACTTGTTCTTAAATATATATATATATATATATATATATATATATATATATATATATATATATATATATATATATATATGCACACTAACTAAACTCCACAGCGCGCCAGACGTACAATAGCTTACGCATTGATATTTTTATTTATGCAGATTACGTATGTATTATTACAGAATGAAGACTCTATTGAATATTATATATGAGGGGCGTGTAATAAGTAATGCCGCTGACCCACTTCCTATAGGAGTAGAGCAACGAAACTTGGCACAGTTGTTAGTCTTCCTCTACAAAGGAACGGCCCTCAGTTATGCATTTCTTCCATCGTTTTATGAAGCTCTGGAGACCGTTTTTTAGAACACCCCAGGTTGGTCTTCCAACCACGACGTGACTTCAGAAATCAAGGCTGTATTGTCTGGGAAACGCTTTCCTTTCAAAAACAACCTCATGTCTGGGAAGAGGTGAAAGTCAGAGGGTGCAAGGTCAGGAGAGAGGAAGGATGGGGGAGGATTTCATAACCTTAATTTCCAAAAAAAAAAAAGCATAATAAGCTCCTGTAATTGTGGTACCCTTTGCTATGGAATCTGTCATCACCACTCCGTCCTGGTCCAAGAAGACTGTAAGCATGATCTTGCCAGCGGAGGGCTGCAGCCTTGCCTTTGTTGGAGGTGGTGAGTCCAAGTGCTTCCACTACATTGACTGGGCTTTGGTCTCTGGATCATAGTGATTGACCCGGGTTTCATCCTGTGCAATCAATCTTTTGAAAACCTTTGACTTATCTTCTTGGCACATCTCCAAATTCATTCTCGAGCACTCGACGCGTTCTCTCTTCTGGAATTGTGTGAGCAACCTGGGAATCCATCTGACAGACACTTTATGCATATGCAAATGGTCATGAATGACAGTTTCCACAGACTCTCCGTTTACAAGATCATATGATGGGGCATTATCACCATAAGTTTCTTTCATTTTATCAAATATTTCCTTGGATGTGCGTCCTTTCAAATACAAAAGGGGATAACTGCTCGACATTCAACAGGCTCCATTTTACACCTGACTCATTTCAAACACCTGTAAAACAGAAACCACAATTAGTTCAGAGCTGTAATTTTCCACATAATCCGTAGAGATATAACTTATTGCACATTCAAAATTTCAGCTAGAGCAGAAAACTGGAAGTGGGCCAGGGGCATTAATTATTGCACGCCCCTCTTATTCTGAGGAATAAGTTGCGCGGTGGACTAATTCGCTACCCCTCACAAAAAATAATAACTTATTAAGAAAATAATGGTGACACACATTCAGAATTCAACTGGGGATCATCTGATCTGTAGCCGCGCCTCTACCACGAAACTACATGCATAATTATGAATTTCTTTTTTAAGAAAAAACTTATTTGCTGAGATTTTATTGCCTTCCTTGGTCAGTGTAACGTAAAATATTTCCCGAAAATTTACTTTTTACATCTATTAGAAAAAATACTATTTTTAGAATTTGATTCATTTGATTTTCGATATTATTTGAATGAACTTCTGTAATAAACATATCTAAGAACACTGCCATCATATAAATTACCTTTGTGTGCAATTTGCAAAAGATAAGCTCGGTCGATTTGTAACCTATTGCAGAGTAACTCACACACACAACGTAACTTTTACATAATACTAGAGATATACGAACACATATATAATATATATATATATATATATATATATAATATATATATATATCATATATATATATATCTGAGAAAACGGTGCTAGATACGACCTTAAACTATATCCAGTGGCGAGGCCCCAGCTTGCAGGCTGTGGGGAGTGTGGAACCACCCTTTAATTACCATTGCTCCCAGATCCACTTTGACCCGGAGTGTTAGTACCTGTTAGGGTCCCAAGCATAGCTTAAATAGAAACCACCTTGAAAACAACAAATATATTCTATTAAAAAAAATCTTCAAAATTTTGTATTCGGCATTAAATAACACGAAAAGGGTTGATATGCTGTAAAACAACAAAAATACCAAACCAAACCTAAAAGTGAAAGAAATAATAAGCTCTACTCTCTATGTCGTATCGAGCATTTTTCATTCGGTTGGGATTAAATTGTCTACATATAAATACTGTTATTCATATTAGTTTGAAGTTTACCATTTCGTATATCAGGTAAACACTACATTCCTTTGTTTCCATTAATATATATATATATATTTCATCTTGATTTATCGTTGATTTTGCAAAATTAGCAAAATTCACGGTTGGAGAGTGTAATTTGCTATAGAGCGATGCAGTTCTTTCTGGTTCCCGAGGCGAATAGATCACAGATTTTCTTGTGCGACCATGAGCAATAGCAATTGTTTCATAGAAGTACGAAACGCATATTATGGTTAATTATTTTTTTTAAAGATTCAAAATATCCCAGGGTTGGCAACGTGTCTGAAATCAACCTTTACTCCTTTCATCGTCAAAGGTTTGACACTCGTCTGGCCTTAACTGAAATAGATGCCTCTCATATTGGGGATGTACTGTGTTTTTACAAGCTTCTGACACTGATCCTCACCTCTTATCTGAACGCTTACACGTACATCATACCTGTTGCCAAGACTACCAGAGAAATATTTGAATGATTCTAAAGCTCCAGTTGATATCTTACTGCTAATTCTATCCTCTAACTCTAAAAAGCAAAGTACGCTCTAGGATAGAGTACTCTTCCCACATATTGGCTGTATCCGGCCAGGCGTTGCTGTGGCTCAGTGTAGTTAAACAAAAAATAGAGAAAGTGTACGTTTTTTATATGCGTAATGTTTACAATACTATACTCTTAACACGCATTAAATTTAGCATTTGGTTGTTCGATTATCTGTTTATTTATAAGGGGTATTCGCTTTATCTATTCTAGAACACACAGCATATGATTATTTATGCGAGAGAAAATAATTATATTTAAACCACACAGTTGTAAGAATTGTCATTTACATTTGTAAAGAAATATTTAAGTAATATATTTTAATCTTTCGACGTCAATATTCATCCATTCTTTTTTCTAAACGATAAGAAGGAATCAATACATATTTAACAAAGTAATATGTTCTTATAATTCTAAAAAAACGCGTTCAAGTCATTGTAGAAAACCATTTATGCAATATGCAATAAAGTATTAAATTTTTCTGTAATGTTTAAACGTCGACAAATTGCTTATGTATTTGAAATTAAGACAGTGGCAGGTTACTAAGGTGTCATTTGCTAATAATACTATGTGATAAAGTAGCACTTTGGTTGTAAATAAACCGCTAGTAGAACATTATAAATAAAAAGTGATCCCGACGTTTGATGTCATTAAATACAGCTTGTCCCAAAAGAAGCTGACGGATTTTAAATTTCATTAACTTTCTCAATATTTAAGTTATGCTTATCAATTTTAATTTGTAGGTAGATGAGCCTCTCCATGATTTTTTGAGATGTAGTAAGATATCATAGTCTATTTATACTTATTTTATTTACGCAACATACTCTATGGTATGTTTTTTCACAAGGTCTAATTTTAGTTATGAAAAATGATGTTACTCAAATGTCAAGCATTTCATTTTCACACTCTTGTGCTCTCTGCAGGGCATTGTCCAGCACATCACTTAATGTTTCAGGGCTTATGGCACTAATTTCCTCATCTATATTGTTTTTAATGGCATTTATTGTCGCAGGGTTGTTTGCGTATATCCGCTCTTTTAGGTACCCCCAAAGGAATAAATCTGCACATGTAAGATCTTGCGAGCGGGGTGGCCAATTTATGTTACAGCCACGAGAAATTATTCGGTTGCAAATATGTCCTGGAGCAGATTTGTAGGTGATCTTTAAAATAACAGAAAAATATAACAAAAATAAGAGAGTTATGAATATTTTTTAACCATCAGCTTCTTTTTAATATATATATATATATATATATATATATATATATATATATATATATATATATATATATATATGAAAGAAAAGGAAATACGATTTTCTTTTAAAAGGGGGAAAATGTAGACGATGGAAGGCTTGTCCCTTGCGTGCAAGTTAAAAACATTTGTAAAAAAATGAAAAGAATACGTTTGAACGCCGAACGAAAAAGTGTTGCATGTCGAGTATTTTCGTGAAAAATGTACTTTTGATAATAGATTTTTAAATATTTTAGCAGTTATATATTAAACATAAAATACGCTATATAATAACTGAATTGCTATAACAAAAGCGGTCGTTTTAGTGCCTGAAAGACATGACGTGGAAGGCTTTACTGAGTATTCAAGCCCGACATAGAATGTTAAAACAAGCCAAGCCATTTGTCTTATTATTTAAGTGAGTTTCTTGTTTCGTCGTTTGAACCCGGCCAGAAAAAAATGTGTATATAAGTTACTAAAATGTGTAGTAAGTAAACAAAGCAAATCGGATACTGATAACGAAAATGAATTTTAAATATGTTTTTTTCTTTAAGAGAAATACATACTAGCTATTAAAATTACGACGGAAACAAAGAAAAATGAAGATGTTTTAGAAGAAAGGTTATGACGCGCATGACGATAATTATCGTATAATAAGATGTCCACTTCATGACAAAGAAAACTATATTATTTATTAAATTAAAATTTAGTAGACATTTACAATGAAAAACATGCATATAAATGCACACATTTTTATGCTTAAATGGCTATAGTAATATTTCAAAGCAATCGGCCAGTAGTTTTTTTAGATTAACTATTAATCACAAATGAACAAACGTAATAGCACATGTTTCTGTGGTGCCCCAATTCAGCGGGTACTATAAATTAGGCCGAAGAAAATTCAAATGTAAGCGAAACGATTTTTCTGCAGGATGATGAAGTAATGCCCTTGAATAAAGACACTACAGAAACATGTATGTACACATGTAGTTAATATTATTAAAAGAAAAATGAACATACTATATATATACATATATATATATATAACTACTTAATTTACTCACATAAAATTAATATACGAAAGTATAGATTTCTGCGTGAACTTTAAGTATTTACTTCAAAAGTGCTCAATACGTAGGTAGAGTTAGTTAGTAATTTATAAAATAAAACAAATCTCTAGGACTCTTCAGGCCCTTAAGAGTCTTAGAGTGGATGAAACGCGAGATATTCAGTGTAGCTTAATCACCATATATATTTTATAAATTACTATATATATATATATGTATATATATACATATATATATACGTATGTGTATATATATATATATATATATATATATATATATGTGTGTGTGTGTGTGTGTGTGTGTGTGTGTGTGTGTGTGTGTGTGTGTGTGTGTGTGTGTGTGATTTTACAGTAAAACCTAGAAGCGTTTTTGGCCTGAGAAAGAGGCGCGACGATACGGGCAAGCCTGAAGTTTACTTATCTTATTTTTGGAGTACTTTGAAAATTTACTTTGAGACTTAGAGTAGTTTCTACTTTGTAATAATAAATAGCTACACACACAAATATAATGAGAGACATAATATAGAAGTTGTTGTTAGTAATATGTTACTTATTTAATTTTCATAACGTACATTGATTGTTTTATTCTTTCTTAAATTTATTTATTTGAATAGCATTGATAAGAGAATATTGTAAATTAAACTTTTTTTTAAAATAGGAAAAACTTAATGAAACATTTTATTTCAGCCTATTTATATTCATAATTATTTGCTAATGGAACTCGTAAATAAAATGATGCGCTTCATAAACAACAACAAAATAAACCATCTTTGTCAGAGACAAAAAAGGGGAGAAGCGATTAAATAAGAACGACGCAATGTTTTCCTTGTTGTTTTAAAAGAGTTAACTGCACAGACAGAGATAAAGAATTAGAGACACATAGGAACGCAAAGGTAAAACAAATTGAGAGAGAGAAAGAGAGAGAGCGTAAAACAGAGAGAGATATAATAGAGATATTTGGAGATTGAAACAAATATGGACGATCGTGTAAATTGTACTTGACAAATGCAAGGATATAGAGGAAAGGGGAAAATATCCAAGAAAGTCATAAATCGATATTAATGGTTACGTAAGTTGGCAATGAGCAATCATCGATCGTCTCAACTGCTTTCACTGCGACTGCAAGTAACCCATTTTCGAAATCATAGTACTATGCGATCATGTTCTCTCTTGGGAAATATAATGGAAAAGCACAATTTAAACTCTACTTGCGAGAATAAAGCTCTGATCTTAAAGCCGATAAACATGGAATCAAAGCTGGTATCTTTCGTTAAGCCGTTGCTACCGATTTTATTGCTGAGAGTAAGAGCACCAAAGCAACATTTGATCGAAACGACGTTCTGTCTTATTACATCTTTTCAAACAGATCATTGTTCACTTGAATATAAGCTTGGCCTGTACTTCTTACTAAGAGAAGAAGTATAGACAATATGGCATTGGTTTTAATATGTCTTCGCTCTTTTCTATTGGGGGGGCATGTTAACGTTTAATGAATATCTTTATAAATTGTAATGTTTAAAAATATATATTAGCTTCAAGTTTCTTACGTATTCGTACAATTCATAGTAAACCTGTATATATTATTGTAAAATTTTATTACTTCATATAACTCAACATTTTATGTGGAACAAACGTATACTCACCCTGACAACGTGATGTTAATATCATATATATATATATATATATATATATATATATATATATATATATATATATATGATTGCAGCGTCTTGTCAGACGAGTGCCACTCCGTCAGACACTTAAAGTCCATGAGCCACAAAATTGATTCCATCGCTACAGGACCATTTTAATAGACAAATGCCTGAGGGAGTATCTATACACAGATGATGTTACAGAGTCTTAGCTTTGTACGATAGGTAAGTCTCTCTCTCTCTCTCTCTCTCTCTCTCTCTCTCTCTCGGTTCAAAATGTTAAGATCCAACAACAAGCACGAGCAAAATAGCCAGCAACACGTTAAAATGCACACCAGCTTAATGCAGGTATTGGTATCCCGCTTTATGTTTTTTAAATCAGAGATTTGCTTCTCCTAGACAAGTTGCCTTCACTACGACTTACAGGAGCCATATCCACCCCATCACACACATACGTACATATACACGAACACACACACGGTGTTCATCCGCCCTTTGGAAGGTCTTGTTTTTAATCCTTCAGGGAGACTTGCCACCCTCCTCACCAAACAAGTCTGGTGGGGGAACCAGTTTAGTCGCCGGTGACCCGACCATGAGGCAGGTAGTACTGGGTGACATGATACCATTAGCATATGACAGGACCTGATATATATATATATATATATATATATATATATATATATATATATATATATATATATATATATATATATGCGTGTGAAATCTTTGTACAGGGTGGAACGATAAAAATGTCACCCTAAAGAAACAACATAATAGCTTTATTTTAATACTGTTATTTAAAAAAAATCAAATCACGCAACTTGATTATGTAGTAGAGCTGACATTCATTCAATGTAGCAGCCTTCAGCCTGAATCATTGCCTTGATGAGGGTTTTCCATAATGCCAGCGGGATCTCGGCGAATACTCGGCGGATGGCAGCAATCAGGTTGGTTTTGGTGTTGTGGGAGGTCATGTTTGTGATGTTTTCAACGTATGATCGAACAGAGTAATCCAGCAGGTTCAGGTCGGAAAATGGCGGTAGTCAACGAGAGAAGGGTACAAAGTCGTAACACTCCTTCTGAAGTCAAGTCTGGGTCTCTTTGAACTTGTTGGACATGAGAGTCATACTGCTACACTCGGGGTTTGCCAGCGACCAGCTACTTGTACAAAGCTGATTACCACATTCTTCAGCACATCTAAGTAGATTTTGGTGTTGAATTTCAAGCCGACTTCCAAGATGTGAGGTGGCATGACGTGACCCTCATTTGAAACCAGACTAAAGACCATAACCTTGATCGGAAACTATTTTGATCATTTTGTGCACGTCCCTGTTATCCGTGGCAATCCAGCAATTCATTTTGAGGGTGCTCCATGGTTATATTGTCATAACTTTGATCAGTAGAGAGCATGAGTTGTACAGCGGCGCATCTCCGATCTCGTTTGTTGGCCATTGTGTCACTTTCTACACATTATAGAAGGCTCTTATTTCTCTAGAGATTTGTACAAAACTGACAGACTAGTAGCTAGTCTGCAACAAAAACAAAAAAATAAACCGGTTTTTATCAAATGAATGTGAAACCATGTGGTCTTTTCTAGGGCAGGAATTTTGCGTTTTACACTGCCATTAAGCAGATTTTTTTTAAATCACTCATTGTTAAAAACAATAGAAAGCTTTACGTTTCTGAATTTTGTAGGTAGGTATTGGTAATTCGCATTATTAGAGGTCTTTGGAGCACTTTTTTTTTATCTATATCGACATTTTCACAACGTATCGGTCGATGCAATCTCAAACTTTTTTCAGATCTATCTTTTCAAACTCTGGAATGTTTCTGACGAACTCAGGAATTTCAACGGGATATAGAACAGAACCCTTTATTTACTGTACGGGGATAACATGCTTACTTTCTGTTAACTATGACTTGATATAGATCCTAAGTAATTTGCTATTGTATTTTTTGATCACCCACACTGAGAATTTAGCGTACAATCTAAAGGAGAATATCTCGTTTTCAATTGATTTTTCCAAGTACTCTAACCACTACAGAGGAGGTTCTTGGATGAATCTACATATGCTATCAGATTTCCGCTGCCACGTCTCAATTCTGAAATCTGGGCCACCTCAAATTTGAGCATTCGCTGGTAGAAATCCTGATAATTTAATTGCATTCGACATGTTGCCTAAAAATCACAATAAACGTTGTCTCTCATTTTCAGGATAATATATAGATATTCAAAAGAATTTATGCATAACAATGGCTACTTGTAGTTCAAAATGCCGTCAAGAGATATGTAAAAACAAGCTGAATTTATTCTGTTCAATGTACGACCACTGCACACTGGAAATATGCACTATAATGTTACAACATTCACAGAAAAGTTTATAATACTTATTTTCAACATTTATAACAGCCACCTTCTTGATTGGTTTAATGACAACCGTGCATCTGGCTTAAAGTTTGGGGTAACTATGATCAGGAGGCAGGCAAGTAATTATTTGTATTACTTTTAGTATTAGCAAAAAGAATTGACAGCCAAAAATAGGTTAAAGGTTACTATCCAGACGTTTAATCTGCATCACTACCTATTCAAAATAGTTCAAATCTGCCACTTTCTATGCACCAACAGACTTCCAACTGTAGTTACGCGACGGATGCTGTCCAAATTTATACAGACTCATAAGTTTGTTTAATCAAGCGGCCATTAATGACGTGACCAGAAAGCTGGATAAGTCTATAATTAAATCAGAGCTTTTAAATGCAAAATTACAGCAGCGAGACCTATTGCAGGAATGGGGTTCGTATATTTGCCAGAAAGAGTCATGGTGAAGTTTCCGACTTCTTTTCTATGAACGGACAATTGTCATAATGGCATGCCGTTGAATGTCGCATAATGCAAATGCGCACTATGGAGCCACATCATGCTACGTGCTGGATACTCTTCATAGACTCAGGTTAATACAGGTTGGAAGCAATTTTGTTTTACAATGGAAACTTGTTATTTTTAACTTCTTATAGACCATGGTGAAAAAAATGCTAAGAGACACACGATACCAGCAATTTTTGGGGAACTGAATTATGTTAAGCACCAACGTAGCATTAGTGTGGCTTTAATAGAAATAGAATAACTGGTGGGTTTGCAATTGAGTTATACAAAGCGCACGTGTTTTCTTTGCTTATGGAATAGTACCTATTTACAATGCCTCCCCACGAGACAGAGTTAGACACCAGGGTCGTTTTTTAGTGTGGAGAAAAGGTACAAAAATAAAAATTGTCTCAGTCGTGAAGGATTTCTCCTCCACTGAAAGAGAACAAGAAATGGAAGTGCCGCACCTGAAGAACAGATACTACACTTTGATCTCGGCCAAAAGGCCAAGTAATGGAATAGTAGAGCAGATGCGCAACACTACATAAAGCAATATTGGCACTGAGAGCAGAATCTACTGTTTTAAGATACAATTGCAGCTGTCTTCCTCATGAAGAACTCAATAACTGCACAGACCACCTCTCCATTTAAAGCTCGGGTTCATTAAAAACTTAATTAAAGTCATGGATTAAACAAAGCCAAGTTTCAAATAAATTCATCAAAAATAAGGAAAAAATGTGTCGAACGCTAAATAAAAAGAGAAGGCACTGAATAAATTTTAGATATGCATTCTTGTTGAAGATGATGCTTTGGAAATCGCTTAAATCTTCAAGAGAAAGAAGAATGGCGATTTTTCAAAGAGGTATGTCAAAGAAATTATAGGAAGTGTGCGATCGGCTAATTACAATGATATTGTAACAGATAAGTTGAAGCAATTAAATAAAGATGGAGCTTGACTGTCACTGAAGATACATTTATTCTCTTCCCATATTGATTTCCTTTCTAACAACATAGAAGATGGCAGTGACGAACACGGTGAACGTTTCCATCAAGCTATAAGTGCTATCGAAGAATAGCTACGATGGGAAGTTCAGCGTAAACATGTTGGGTGACTATTGTTGTAGTTCGCAACGGGAATATGAAAATACTATAAGCAGAAATCGAAAGCTCCAGGCCCTGAAGAATTTATGAACATTATTTCTACTTGGCAACTACAGTCTTTTAAGTATGTATTATAATAATAAGATATTCCGTAGTGTTTTCGAATTTTTATTCAACTAGAATTACTCTTTGAATTGATGGGGAACAAATTAAACTAGATTTTAACTATTTCCATGTTTTAATAATGAATCATACAAATCTAGTAAAAATGAAATAAATCTTAATTTCTCAGAATTAAGATTTATTTCAGCAAAAGTGATAGCAAAATTGGTGTCAGAAACATCGGTATTGTATAATTCAATGAATCACATTGATGATCCAATTCGGCTGGTGATCAATGTTTACAATGTTTAAAGCCTAATCTAACAAAGAAAAGAATATAAAAGGACAATAAGAATCTGTATTACATCTAATAATTTGCTAGTAATAATTTTGCTAGTAATAATTATCGGACTTTCAAATTATGAAATTACTGAGTTTGATTAACTTCCATATTTTGTAGTGAATTGTTGATTTTTTTATTACATTTTCTCCCCAAACAAGACATATTGCCACTTTGATGTAGGGGGCTACTATCAGTGTCATAATCTACAGGAGTATTATGTGGGAAGTTGGGCAGCAAGATGTCGGTTCACATTAAACTTGAACTTCTGCATGTCAGTACAGTTGGGGAAGCAGAAACCCGGAAGGGAATTCCAAAATCTAGCGGTCATGGGGAAGAAAATACTGGAGTAGAAGGCGCTCTAACATCTAGGGGTCTCTACTGTAGAGGGGTGTGATTTAGCTGCCTGTCGGGTTTGTCGGGGGTATATACGTCGAGGGGGTACGAGTGCTTGCAGTTCGTCGGAGCATTCGCCATTAAAGTACTTGTAGAACAGGCAAAGGGATGCTACATTTTGTCGATGGGACAGAGGCTGAAGCTTAGATGATAGTTCAGGACCTATCATGTTGGCGACTCTCTTTTTAACCTTGTCTATGAGCGAAAGACTAGTAGCGGATGCACCAGCCCAAATATGACAACAATACTCCATACATAAATTTTATTGCTATTATTAGTTTTTCTCATATTCTTTTACTAATTATTCCCATATCTGGTACCCATTGAGATATTAATCTGATAAAGTGGTTAATTTTAAAGTAAGTTTTATGTTCATTAAATGTAAATGACAAACATTTGGGAATATACATGTCCATGTTCAAAATATTTTATTTTATATCGCATATTATTTTTTTATATTGGAACATATCTTCAAAGCGGCAGAGTTTATATTCTTTAGCTATATATTATTGGCGGTTCTATAGTTTTTATGTATTTCTGTTAGCATTATTTATTGCATGTTTCAAAAGACATGCTCTACGTGTTCAAGCTCGTATCTGCCAGCAATATTATATAAGGGTCCTCTTTATCTTTTTAAAATGTCTGTTAATACATTTTAAGTGGTGTTCATAGTTTTAACTTTCTTTTTATCTCAGTGTTTTTTATGATATTGAAATATTCCAGATGCACGTTTTCATGTGCTGAGATGAGAGGTGGGTTCTTTACGGATCTATTTTGTAGAATCCAGAATAACAGATGTACTGCGTAGAGTAATGAAACTGCGGTTGTTTGTGAGGACTAAGCACTTGTTTGTCAGAGCATATTCTAGATAGTTAAGTATTTATTTTAGTGTGCATGAATAACTGAATTATATATATATATATATATATATATATATATATATATACACGCTTGTATTCAATTAACCTTTGAAACTTAAAGGGTCTTAAATCCGAGCAGAAATATAACGATAATCTATAAACATTACCTGCCACTAATACGAAACTAAAACTAACCGTAACATTTTTGCAAGTCTGTTACGGCCATAATATCGAAACAAAATTGTTTTAAATTTTTAAAATTAAGTATTGGATAACAAAGAAATAACAAGATCTAATTTAGGAACCCAACGAATGGGATATATAATAAAAAAATTTAAAAAAAACTTCTTGTAGCAACTTGTCATGACTCTGCTCTTAAATAAGAATACGAAAATTAGGCGATATATTAATATTTGAATGGGATTTTCCGTAACAACAACAAAGGTAGATGTTTCTCGCATGCCTTTCTAGCTAGGGATTTCCCTTCCTTCTTTCTCTTCAAAAAATGTTCCATTACCAAAAGTGTGCTTGTTCATAAAGTCTGAAGAAATGCTGGTTTTTAAAAGTTTCAAACGACATAATGCTTGAAATTGTCGAACTAGACATGGAAACAATTGTAACGTAAATTGAAATACACTTTTTGTTGCCACCAACACCTTGTTTTGAAGTCTTGTTTTTGCTTACACAGTATATATATATATATATATATATATATATATATATATATATATATATATATATATATATATAGCAAAATAGATTACCATTAAGTAATTTCAGATGCTGTATGTGCTTTCTGCTTATCTCGGCATTGTTTCCAGTCAGTCTTGGTCTTTTCTCTGCAACTGGATCCAAGCAGTGACGTTTCAGGAGAGTTGTTGTTCTGGATTGCGCAACTTCTGCTCTACAATCTGCACGGGCGGCTTCCCTTACAGGGTTATGCATTGCTTCTTGAGACTAAACAGAAGTATCAACGTCGAACACGTACACAAAGGAATAAAGAAACAATATTTTACAGTGTCTGATACAAGCTATTTCCGTGGCGCAGCAATGGGCCTTCAAATAGTAGAATGGCTAGAGCATGTAGTGTTAACGTGTGAGCTAACCAAGGCGGAGCGAGTATTGCCGCTGCGGTTGAAGGGTGCGGCTCGTGAGATGTATCGGCAACTCTCGGAGGACCAACGGAGTGACCTCAACGAAATCAAGCGTGCCCTTGTAAAGACTTACAGGACGGATTCGTTTGCGGCATTGGAACAGTTCACTGCCCACCGCCTTCGGCCAGGGGATACCGTGGATGAGTTTTTGACGAATTTGCAGCGGCTAGCACGCCTGGTAGGTGAAAAGCCACTAGAAGGGTGGATAAAGGGAGCCTTCGTGAATGGATTGCCATGCAATGAAAAGGGACTTTTGCGAGCTTCAACCCGAATGGACCAGCCGTCATTGAAACAGGTGCTTAAGAGGGTTCGTGTTGTGCTGATGATAACAAAGATGAGGAGGTCGTCGCTGCGATAAAATTTAAAGAGGCCTAGAGAACCGCGGTGTCACAAATGCAAAAACTGGTGACACCTGGCTCGCGCCTGTCCGGGAAACAGACTAGTAGAGGAAGTTACAGCGCCAGTCCTCTCCCCAGATGGTCATTAAGCAAGGCACTACCTGCGGTGAGCCTACACGTTAACGGGTGTGAGTGCCACGCGCTTGTGGATACGGGTTGCGCCCAGACACTTGTGCGCAACGAACGTTGTGACACTGGGCAAACGACAAGAACTCCTGTGGTGAATGAAGGTGGGAGCTCTTTGTCCTCTTGCGGAGAAGGTGTCATCCTCATAATCATCGGTAGCGGGCCTGAAGTAGCCGTGCAACCCTGATTATCGACACGGAGCAACTTGATTACGATTTACTCTTAAGAATGGACACAATTGTGCAGCTGGGCGGATTCGTACTGCATGAAGCCGGGAACGTGACGTTCTCCCAATGCGAAGAGCGCGTTTGCGCGGCACTCACCCTAGATAAGTGATTTTCATACGAAGTTCGACCAGTGCACGAAGTCCTGGACTGTAGCTCAGAAGTGGCCGGACAAGCAACCGCCATAGAATTCGTTCAA
Organism: Euprymna scolopes; assembly: GCF_053919585.1. Classification (NCBI taxonomy): domain Eukaryota; kingdom Metazoa; phylum Mollusca; class Cephalopoda; order Sepiida; family Sepiolidae; genus Euprymna; species Euprymna scolopes. Next base: position 67,323,585 of record NC_136500.1, read on the forward strand.
TAGAGTGCCAGAGTACAAGATTTAACCCGGAGCCCGCGTAGAGTATGATAGGGAACTACAGACCTGGATCCACAATGAAGGGTTGGCTCCTCATCCTGAGAAGGCATTGGGGCCTCCAAAGAGATTTATCACACTAATGGCAGTCGTCCAGGCAAACAAACAAAAAAGTGAGGCCGGTGCTCGATTATAGGTAGTTAAACAAACACATGGACCCCTTTACGGCCGGCGCACACGTGTGCGCTGATAAATTACGGGAATAGCGTTAAGTAGGGTCTAATGTGTGCGTACTTGATCTTCGGAAGGCGTACTTTCAATTGCGTGTACACCAGTCACTATCGCCTTATCAGAAAGTTCTGGAAGAAATACTGCTTAACCCCTATGGGATTCGGACTCAACGTGGCGTCATCAATTATGCAAACGATTTTTGACACCATTCTGGCTCAGGATGAGCGCATAAGGCAGGCAACATCTGCATATATTGATGACCTGTACGTGAATAAAGGGGTTGTACCCGTGATGCGTGTAGAGGAGTATCTCCGCAACTTTGGACTTCTCAGTAGGGATCCAGAGAGCCTACAGTATTGGCGCACGGGTGCTCGGTTTTCAGGACTGGGGTGAAGACGGCGTCCTGCATTGAAAACAGGGAAATTATGTCCCAGACATACCCCGCGAAGGTCGTATCAATAGTCCATAATGGGGTCGTGGTGGAAGATGCCTGCTGGTTACGCCCAGAACGGGGCTCCCAGCATATAAACCTGGCAGAGCTTTATGCCGCCATCAAGGGGATAAACTTGGTGATGCTCTGAAAGTCGGCTACCTTGCGGCTGTTTACAGATTCTGCCTGCGTCCACAAGTGGATTTCAGACACCCTTACCAGGAGGGTCAGAGTATGAACTAAACTACGAGCGACATGCTCATCCGACAGCGGCTGTATACCATCATTTGGATAAAAAAAGAATATGCTCTGTCAATGGAAATCTCAATGGTCAGATCCAGCTTGAACAAGGCCGATTGTTTAACAACAGTTCTCCGCAGATGGATTGACGCTACTAGAAGAACCATCTAACCCATACAATCGGCCTGCGCCGCAGTCGCGTGTTCTGCTTAGTTTGATCGAATCAAGGAAGCCCACCACCAAAGTGGACATCCAGGGATCCAGCGAACCTTGTATTTTGAGAAGTTGCATGATCCTGAAGTACGAAAAGCAGACATTAAAAGAGTGGTTGAGAGCTGCGTAGCTTGCCAATCCATCAGCCCGGCATCCCATCGCTGGGTAAAAAGGAAAACTGGCCGCAAAGAGCCACTGGGGCCAGCTGGTGATAGATGTTACACGCCACAGGATTATCTAACGGTCATTGACTGCGGCCCATCTAGGTTTGCGATATGGCGGCCGCTCCGCCGCAAGATACGGCAGCAGTCATCCGTCAGCTAAACGGCATCTTCCTCGAACGTGCCCCCCACCCCAAACGAAGATACTAACTGAAAACGACACCGCTTTCACCAGCGAACAATTCAGAAAGTTTGCTGATGGCTGGAGAGTACATCTGCATTTCTGATGTGCCTACGATTAGAATGCGATTTTTGAGCGGAACCACAGCACTGTCAAAACGCTGAAACGGGCTGAGCGGTGTCTGAAGCAGTATATTTATACAAGGTGACCCCAAAGGATGCTGTATCACCCTCTACAGCACCATCCGACACATTGTACAGGTATCACGTTAGGGTAAAGAATATAGAAACGAATCCAGTACCTGAGACGAAATAATTGGAGGGAGGTTGGAAAAAGGGGATGTTGTCTGGATCAAGCACCTGCACAGCAAATGCACGACTGATTATGGACTTGGACGCTTGACTGATGATCAGCAAGCAAGCAGTGTGTGTCGACGGTGTGCGCCGTCACAATAAGGACTTACGGCCGACAACAAACGCGCGGCTATCATTCACTGGACAAAGCGGGGTAGGGCAGAGCGGTAGCTCTGGATATATCTAAGGCTTTTGACAGGGTATGGCATGAGGGTCTCCTCAGGAAGATTAGATCATACAGTATCACTTGTAGAATACTTAACATAATTAAATCCTTTTAGATAAGAGAAAAATCCAGGTTGTCCTCGACGGCCGTACATCTAAACAATATGATATAAATGCGGGAGTGCCCCAGAGGTCTATCCTTCGACCTCTATTGTTCCTGATATTCATAAATGACCTCCCCGACAAAATTGCCTCTGAGATGGGTATATATGCTGATGACACTACACTCTATAACAGGCACGACAGGAAGACGAATGAACACGTTTCTAAAGAAATGGCAGAAACACTAGAGGAAGACCTCCAATCTGTGGTGGAATGGGGACAAAAGTGGTTGGTCACGTTCAATGCTGCCAAGACTAAACTAGTTTCATTCAATAATTACAAGACACCCTCTCTACCACCTGCTGCCACATTTGGACTGATGCATCTATTACTAGTCTCTCGCTCCTTGACAAGGTTCAAAAGAGAGTCGCAAACCTGATAGGCCCTGAACTGGCATCTAAGCTTCAGCCTCTGTCCCATCGACGAAATGTTGCATCCCTTTGCCTGTTTTACAAGTATTTTAGTGGTGAATGCTCTGACGAACTGAAATCACTTGTGCCCCCACGACGTGAGCACCCTCGACAAACCCGACAGGCTGCTAAATCCTACCCCACACTGTAGAGATCCCTAGATGTAAAAGATCTTCCTACTCCAATAGTTGCTTCCCCAGAACCGCTAGACTTTGGAATTCCATTCCAGGTCCCTGCTTCCCCAACAGTACTGACGTGCAGAAGTTCAAGTGAAACGTGAAACGACATCTTGCTGCCCAAATCCCTGCATAGTACCCCAGTAGTTGTTGCCTCTGATAGTAGCCCCCTACACCAAAGTGGCAATTTGCCTTGTTTGGGGTGAAAATGTAAAAAAAAAAACAAATAAAAAAACAATAGTAGCGAGTCTGATTCCGAGTAAAGGACCAGTGAGACATCGCTCTGGTTCACAGCAGCTCTCCCAGAAAGTGACTCTGATATCAGTAGCCTCCCAGCGGAAGCGTTATTCTTCAACCCCAGTCCGCGGACGAGATTTTAAGCGAAGAGGGATGCATCGTTCCCCTTCGGAGAAGCACCCGGAGACGGCGATCACCACCCCATTGCCATTTCTGTGATCATGCGATCAACAGGGAGTGGTATAGACAAAGAGAGGACCTACCTCAGAAACGGGCGAGAATCTGTCCGTTTGTGTAAGGTCGATTATAGCTAACCTAAACAAAACCTGGACGTGAAATAAAAAAAAACGCCACAAATGAACGCATCTAATTTAGATAAAGGTCTTATATCGTTTTTTTCTTTAAACAATACATTCTATTGGGAAACAGAAAGAGTAGGAAGCGAATTGAACACTTAATTTTTCTGATAAACGGACTCAGGTTTTCACCAAAGGATACATAGACCAGACGAAGAAATGATACAGTAGATTTTTCATATAGTTTTTTTATGTTTGAGCGATCGACATCTTAAGGTTTGCCTTGTAAAATAACATATCATTAGTTAATTTTTAATTTTTATAAGTCGATTAGCCTGAGTGCCCGGCATTGTCCATGTGTTTGGAGATGTGTGTTGAACAAAAAAAGTGCTATTAGGCAGGCAGGCTCAAACTGTACCGCGAAGGAGGAAAAAAACGTGACATCTTTGCTGTTGCGCTCAAGATATGTATGTTAAAATTAAGGCTAAGTAATCGAAAAGAAGGGGATGACTTTCGAAAATATCGGCGAAAAAACGATCCCTCCTCGTAGCAAAGTGCTCAGTTGAGGGTGAAAAAAAAATAATGTTTTTAGCCAATCTTTTTTTTATTTGTCGTCCGAAAGATCAACCCTCATGTGAAAATCTGTCGCCTCTGTCGAAAGATTTAGGATTACATACATACATACATACATACATACATACATACATACATACATATATTTAAACAGATAGTTTAGATTTATCATAAGTCTATGACTGTTTTCGTTTTATTTTATTTATGCATCTATTTATTCATATTTTTATATTATAAAAAACATTTTCACATTGTCTAGTTTCTTCAACTTTCTTGGGCAACGTCGGTATATGGATAGTACCAGCCATATATAATAATTCATTACTAAAATTTCGTGAGTTGAAGTAATGAGTCTCGATTATCAACTCTCCAAGTTTGATTGTCTATTGATAGACTGATCAAGGAAATGATATGCAGATGTTGTCAAGAATAATACGGCGAAGGAAAAACTAATCGATCTTGCCTTCAACACATTTCAGATACCACTGAGAATGCAGATCTGCTGCCTGGGACTACGTTTGTTGCTATTATTCTATATTCCAAATCCACTGAATCGCTTTCTGCCATTCCTTATGCACTCTATAATCCGGCTTTTACTGAAATGTGTACTAGTAGATATCTCACTCCTATATTTAGCATCATTGTCAGGGTTTAATTTGCGATTGATGAATAAATTCAATTACAATATAAGAAATTATGATGATGTACAAAATATTTTAGATAAACTAAATAGTATTCCATTGGTGTTTATGTCCACGGGCTCTGAAGTGACATCGTCATACTATAATCACACCAGCATTGATTGGGGCATGCTGTGCTGGTGAGGTCTTGTAATTTCAATGCATTTTCCCGTGTAGCTTAATGGGTTTTACCTTCCCAGACTTCACAAGTCGCTCTTTGATAATGTACTAGCTTATTGCTGATCGCCTAAGGCGACATTATCGGGAATACTGACATGGCTTGCTAGGACATTTTCTATCAGGGTGCTTGTTTTCAAATCTTACTTTACTGACCTTGTGTATAATCTTGAGCCGTGTGATCGAGATTGATAAAACGCTCAGTAGTGATCAAGTGAAATGTAGTTGTGATACGTAATCTAATAAGCAGTTTGTATCGTCCGTGGAAACACAGCAGGTTATCTTCTATTGTCACGTTTAAGTAAACAGCGGATCTTTCGCTTACGTATGATAAGTAGCTTACTAAATTTCCACGCCCTTTCGGTCGTTGTGAAGCCGTTATTCTAATTCTATAAAAAAGTTCATTTCTATTCCACGTTTTCTGTTGTTATCTACTAGGGAAACAACTTATTAATACAGAACACACAAAACAACGCATTTGCTGAATGGCGTTGTGTTCTTTAATTCTTAATTGTTTAAACGGGAATGACGTCCTTTACGAAGTACATTATTCATGTATCGTCCTAACATGAAAGAATAAACGAAGACAGCATTTCTAAAAACAAAAGTATCTGAACCAAACTCAACAGAAAATATATTTTTCTGTATATCACCACGTATCACCTTGTACTCTTTGTCAATAAGGTTATACCTTAACAGCTATCTCTAAGAATAACCTTAACAATGTTAATTTATCCTTTCAATATTTCCTTTCATCGTATACGAAATGGTCTGTGTTTTACGTACTTAAATCCTATATTGTTACATATCCAGGCATTCTTTAACTATAAATATCTAATGGAAATAAAAAAAAATAAATATAAGAGGAGGTTAATATTTTTTGTTGAAGAAAACAAGATTTAGTCATTTTAGTGTACTCGGATGTCGCTCCCACCTGCTCCCACCTGCTTGTCTCATCTTTATTTTATTATGAAAACAATATTTTTCTTGATTAAAAATATCAATTAATCAAACGAATTGACCCCAAGGTACATTATGAAGTTTTTAGTCTCCCGACAAAAGGAGGGTGTACCTGTGAATTCAACTTTGTCCATTTGCCCGTTTGTCCGTTCGTCTGCTCGAACTTTTCTCAATAACTATACCTTGGACGTTTTTGAAATTTTGCCCGAACATTAAACATAATACAAGTAAAAACGTAACAGAACGGATTTTCCAAGATAACTTCTGTTGTCTCCCTAGGGGTGACTTTCGGGTTAAAATGGCTAAAATGTGTGCTTAATAAAAAAAATTGATGCCTTGGATTTTTACAAAACTTTCTGAAAAGTTGAAACTAACTGATTCTATATGATTTTCTTTGTCGATACTTCGCGATAACTCTTGGGTGTGCTCCAGGGGTCCTTTAGGGTTAATAGAAATACTCCAATTTTGGGACTATTTTATCATATTTGTCTAAAATATATTGTGTATGTTTATTTAGCAGTTTTGCATGGTGCTGAACACAAATTAAAATATGTTAAGTCCCTGAAGACTTTTGGAAGTTAAAGGCGGAGAAAAGATGGACTTCGTTTCTTTTTCTTTTTGCATTGTACAGAATTCGAATTCACATATATTCATATATGTTAAGGCCAAAAACTGCACTGTTTGTTCATTTTCATTAGCATTTGACGTCCTCTGGGGACTGTTGTGGCTAAGTGTGGGGAGCAAATGCTGAACTTTGTCAAACTTTCATGACTCATACACCGAACACTCACTGGCGACTATGCATATTTACGAGGGGCGTGCAATAATTAATGCCTCTGACCCCTTCCAGTTGACTAATATAACTGACATTTTGTATGTGCAATAAGTTTTTTCTCTACGGGTTATGACAAATTACAGCTTTAAACTAATTGTGGTTTCTGTTTCACAGGTTTTTGAACTGAGTCAGGTGTAAAATGGAGCCTGTTGACAGTCGAGCAGTGATCGGGTTTTTGTATTTGAAAGGACACACACCACATGAGACTTGTGATGAAATGAAAGAAACTTATGGTGATAATGCCTCATCATAAGACATTGTAAAACGCTGGCATCTTTAATTCAAACATGGCCGGAAGTCTATGGAAACAAGCTCCCAGACCTAGTCGCACCCTTCTGCCATTAATGAGGCATCTGTCCGTCAAGTTGAGGCTGCCATTTTGGAAAATCGGCGCATTACTATTCGCCAAATAGCCCTAGATGTAAAGATTAGTACAATGTCTGTGGAAACTATCATTCCTGACCATTTGCATATGCATAACGTGTCTACCAGATGGATTCCCAGGTTGCTCACACCATTCTGGAAGCGAGAACGCGTCGAGTGCTCGAGGATGAATTTAGAGATGTGCCAAGAAGATGAGTCAAAGTTTTTCAAAAGACTGATTACATATGATGAAACCTAGGTCCATTAGTATGATCCAGAGACTAAAGCCCCGTCAATGCAGTGGAAGCACTTGGACTCACCACCTCCAAAGTAGGCAAGAGTGCAGCCCTCCACTGGCAAGGTCATGTTCACATCTTCTGGGACAAGGACGGAGTAGTGATGAAAGATTTCCTCGCAAAGGGTACAACAATTTCAGGATCCTATTATGCTTCACTTTCGATGAAATTAAGGAAAGCTATCAAAATCAAGAGGCGGGGCAAGATCAGCAAAGGTACCCTCCTCCTACAGGACAACACTCCGGTCCACAACTCGCATGTCGCCAGACCAGAAGCACGGGCGTGTGGTTATGAAATTCTTCCCGCCCTCCCTACTCTCCTGACCTTGCACCCTCTGACTTTCACCTTTTCCTAGCCATGATTTTTTTTTGGAAAGAAAGCGTTTCCCAGATGATGCAGCCTTGATTTCTGAAGTAACACCGTGGTTGGAGGACCAACCTGGGGTGTTTTACAAAAAACGGTCTCGAGAGCTGCATCAAACGATGGAAGAAATGCATAACTCTGGGTGGTTCCTATGTAGAGAAAGACTAATAACTGTGCCAAGTTTCGGTGCTCTATTCCTATGGGAAGTGGGTCAAGGGCATTACTTATTGCACGTCCCTTGTAGCTTGGATTTAATGCAAATGATTATGATAGGTAAGGCATTAGACTTCCACTAGAAAATGGTACATATATATATATATATATATATATATATATATATATAACAGACGTGTTCGCAAATATATGTTGTTCCTGCTTTATATCAGGATAATATCCTCTCTGAACGTCGTTTAACTTAAAACCTACACTAAAACATATCGAAAGACCGGTCTTTACAATATTTTGTTCATTTTATATAAGATAAAAAAGATTCATATAAAAGTAAAATGTCAAATAGAAACTTTACCCTTACTAAGCGAATGATGTTTTCAGTATTTTTTTTATTCGTGGATAAATTCTGTTGTTAAAATATAGCAAGCCATTTGTGAATTATTGTTGGCTAGAAAAAAAAAAGAAAAACCCTTAGAAGATAGACCTTTGAACTTAGAAGATATCAAGGTGTATAAAGAGAAAACATATTCTTATCAAAGTAAACAAACAAACAAAAAACGGAAGAAACTTGCCTATGTTTTCAAATGCACGTTATTAAAATAAAGGTTATTTCAATAACGTATAAAACAATGTGTTTCCAAAAGTAATTTAAAATAAATTATGATAAGAGTAAGCAACAATTCTTATACACTTATTCAGTCCAAACAAAGTGAAGTGACACTTGGATGTAAGAGGTTTATATTTGGAGCGATATCTACAGGTGTATAATGTAGGGCGTTTCCCAGCAAGATGGTTGTTAACGTTAAATTTAAATTTCAGCATGCTAGTAAAGTGAGAGAAACACTACAATGAGAGGGAATTTCAAAGTCTATCAGTTTGAGGAAAGGTATATTAGAGGTGCAATATTTCCGGCATCGAGGAACCTGAACAGTCGATGGGTAGGATTTTCCTGCTTAATCGGGGGTATTTACGTCGAGGCAACAAAACTGTTAAACTTCGTCAGAGCACATTTCATTAGGTTACTTGTCAACAATTCGCAGGGACGCAATATGGCGACAATGGTGCAGGAGTAGGAGTTTTTTTTAATAGTGGGGGAACTATTTGTTTGAATACTCTTTTCTAAATCCTGGCTAATAGCGAGAAACTTGTGACAGGCGCACCAGCCCAGATGGAACAACAACACTCCATGCATGGATAAAATGGTTGCTTAGAAAAGATTTAAGGTACTCTCAGGTATGAGTAGTTTTCTAGTACGTAAGAGAGAGAGAGAGAGAGAGAGAGAAAGAGAGCGAGAGAGAGAGAGAGAGAGAGAGGAACCTACTTCTTTGCAGCAATCTTGGCAATGTCTTCATTGTATTGGTTCACATTTATTTTGCTTGTGAATATTAAGTCGAGTTTAATTAGATGTACAGATCCATACTGCAGGCGGAAATTCTACGCTAAAAAAATATATAGCTTAAAAATACAAATGAAAGGAGTAGCGTCTTTGTAGTTTTATTTGACAATTGCAGTTCTCTTTATTCCCTATTAACTTATTATTATAGCAAAGTCAAGTAATTCGACTTTTTTTTCTAAACTTTTAATTTCATATTTAGTGACTGGAAAAAAGTATCTGAAACTGTTCGTTAAGTAAAGATTAGATATATTCGAAATATATATATACGTTGTAATAACATCGATAGAATTGTTCTCGTAGACTTCTGATTTTAAGCAACGTTAAGCCTGGCTAGTACCATATTGGTAACCATTTGGAAATACTAGGCCCCCTATATATTCAGGAAAGAGGTTAGCTGTAATACCAAGCATTGTATGATTATGTTACCTTTAGGCTTGATGTAGGATTTGTTAGTCTCTAAGAGAGCACATAGATATAGATGAAGTTGCTAAGGCATTGTTAAAGAAATGCAACTAGAAAAGGAGAGGAACTTTGTTTTATCACCAAGCCATACATGGAAAGCCTGTTTTCCCTGTACGGCAATCATCTGGTGATGATGTGACAAACTAGCACAAAAACGCGTCCAATTTGTCAGCAGTTATATTGGAAGTAGTAAGGAATAGACAACTGCCGTGAGAATGCTCCTATAACTATGGAATCTAATCAAACCCGAAATAGAAAAACGTAAATATGTTTGTATATTCATTCTTTTGGAGATTGTTATTCTCATCTTCGTGGTGGTTGTTTCATCTCTTTCCAGTCAACTTATCACCTTGCTTTCTTTCAAGTAATTCACCGCGAGGAAATATAAGATTCTTAGGCTTTGTAACTGTGTACCGACCAATAACTGCCTTCCATAGATGTTGTGTCACCATGTTTTGTGCAAACTAATACTCTGGACTGCTTGGATAAGGTGGTATGATGGGGTACTTTGTTATTATAAATACAATTGTGTGCTCTTATCTGGTCGTCCATTGTCGGGTGCGTAACGAATATGTATAAATGCGTAAACTCTCCACCTTTCCAGTTGCGCATGTTAACACCGACCCGACACTGTGCACCAAAAAAGTAAAAGTCTGCAAAAGGAACAACTGAAAAAAAATTTGACCGTTTTTAGTTGAAACAAAAATCATTTATTCATGGTTCTTTCCAAACCACAACCACATCTTTGTTTCACAAGTTTCTGTGTTAGAACACGTGCTATTTCCCCTTCCGCGACCAGACGACTAGTAAGTTTTAGATGCTGCCACGTGGATATTTTAAAATCTCTTCCATCGGCACGTGTTTTGCCTCACTGTCCCCGCCCACGTGTTTCTAAATCTCTCTTCTGATTCTTCCCCTCTCTTTCCTTTTTGTAACGTCAACTTGCGCCACGGCTAGGTCATTTGCATACCTCGTTGCAATTAAAAATATTATCTTTCATCTTGCAATTAATGATATAGGTATAAAATTGTCAATGATTTTTTTAAGTGCAACAGAATGTACATTGCCTAAAATAAATCCAACATAATTTTTCGATTCAATTTAAATTAAATTTTTATACCTTACTTTGTAAAATTTATAAAATTGCATTTTGAAGATAAATAAATTTCAAATTGAATCGTGTACGTTTATTTTTAAAGACTATAGTAAAAATATTTTGTTTAACAATTTTCATGCCTTGAATGAAATGCTTTTCTAACTTGCACACACCCACATACACACACACACACACACACACACACACACACACACACACACACACATATATATATATATATACACTTGTGCCCGATATTATTCATACCCCCCTTGAAAATTGAGTTTATTAGGTGTAACTTTTGTAAGAATTTATTGTTTACGTCCATATTGATACATATTCTTAATAAACCTCTTCTGATCATTTTCGTCATTTTAAAATCTCGGGATACTTGTAATAAAAGAAATATACAGCTATTTATAAAATCTGCAATGTTCAAAAATAATCATACCCCCTTATTTTTTCAGTATTAATCGAGTTTCTGACTGTTTGTTTTCTGTTTGATTCTTATTTTGAATGCTTTTATACAACCTTTGATTAATTTCATTTCGTTTTTTGCATTTTTCAGAAATTAAAATGATATCAACTGAAAACCAATAAAAGAATAAAAATTATTAGAATGGGGAAGAAAAAAGAGCTTAGCAATGATCTTAGGACTAAAATTGTGAATTCACATAAGGATGGTTTAGGTTACAAGTCAATTTTCAAGAAATTTGAGGTCCCTACCACAACAGTACAGAGCATCATCAAAAAATTCCAGAGCCACCACACAACAAACAACTTGATTGGTAGAGGAAGGAAAAGGAAACTGTCTGCTAGAGCCACCAGGAATATTGTAAGAAGTGTTAATGCAAATCCAACCACCACTAATAAGGACATTTTAGAAAATCTGGAGTCTTCTGGCATAAAAATATCAAGGCAAACATTGCAAAGGACTCTGCATGAAAATGGTCTGAAAGGAAGAAGACCAAGAAGGACTCCATTGCACACCGGAAAACACCTTGCAGCACGTCTAAAGTTTGCTAGGACCCATGTGAATTCTCCAGAGTCCGTTTTCTCAAGTATTTTGTGGACTGACGAAACAAAAATTGAATTGTTTGGCCATATGGATGCTTCTTACGTTTGAAGGAAGAAAGGAGAAGCTTACAACCCAAAGAACACCATACCCACGATGAAACATGGTGGTGGTAGCCTAATGTTTTGGGGCTCCTTTTCGGCTAGTGGTCCAGGTAGTTTTGTCAAGATAGATGGAACCATGAAGAAGGAGCAATATTTGGAGATACTCAAGAAAAACATTAGACAGTATGCGGAGAAGCTCCATTTAGGACCAAACTGGGTCCTTCAACAGGATAATGATCCAAAACATACTGCCAAAATAGTAAAGAAATGGTTTGAGGATAATCAAATTAATGTTTTGGAATGGCCTAGCCAGAGTCCCGACCTGAACCCTATCGAAAACCTCTGGAACATATTGAAAACTGAGGTTAAAAAGCGGAAACCTAGAAATTTGAGGGATTTGGAGAACTACTGCATTGAAGAATGGTCACAAATCAGTGTTGATGCTTGTAAAAACCTTGTTGATAAATATCCCAAACGGTTACAGGCAGTTATTAAGAATAAAGGGCATGCTGTTGACTATTAGTAAGAGAGGTATGAATAATTTTGAACTAGTGCCATTATTGTTTTTCTTTGTATAATGTTTCAACTTGCATAATTTATTTATTTGTTGAGTTTAAATTAAATGCTTATGCTTGATTTATTGTTTGAAATCCCTTTAATATTGTCTACCTTCTGGTTTGAGCAATATTCTTATAGAAATCTCAAAGATCCGAGGGGTATGAATAATATCGGGCACAAGTGTATATATATATATATATATATATATATATATATATATATATATATATATATATATATATATGTGTGTGTGTGTGTGTGTGTGTGTGTGTGTGTGTGTGTCCACCCCATTCTTCCCTTTTATATATATCATTCAGAACAGACTTCCCAAACTGACTTTAAAAAGTTGTTTTGAACCATCCCCTCCCCTCTTTCATTGATAACTCAACTACGTCCATCTGCCTTCCACATCTTATGACGCTTTAATCACACTACCCCTTCATTTCTATTTCTTTTTCCTTTTCTTTTTCTTTTCTGTTAAGTTTTGCCATTTCTTTCTGCTGTCGATTTCAATGTATATATATATATATATATATATATATATATATAACTGTATCTTTATATATACAGTTATGTCTGCACTAGTGATGCTGTAGAAAAAAACTGTTCAAAACCACTTGCACGAACCAAACCGCGAAACAAGATTATCCATTTACTTCATTTTCACGCTATAAAGACAATGAAGCAGATTGTAATCTTTACACTACTCGATGAAAAACAAGTCGTGTTCATGTCGAGGAGGCGGGCAACAATATTCAGCTGTTCAATCAAAAGCAAATTTCATTTATAGCGTAAATTGGACCATTTTCATTTTATTTCATTAAAATCTGAAAGAATATACAATCACTATTTCAGTATAGATATTTAATTGTTTACGTACATATAGGTTTTATCCTTGCAGAATTAATAGGGTAGAGTTAGCTATTCAAACCACTTGCACGGAACACGAGACGTAATTGGAACATGATGGACACAAATACCATTATTAAATGGTACGTTACACGCATATGAGTTTGCGGACATGCTGTCATTTGATTGGGCTTTTGTCTTCTCTAGTAACACCTGATTACTGTAAACTTTATCCCAAATAATAATTACAGCAAATTGTCTGAAACATATTTGGTTTTTATTAACTTACAATTCAAATAGCATCCTCTTCTAAAAAATACCAATTTATGCGCTTTAATGAAAGCAATGATATATACTGTCTACAGATTACGTGATTACTCGAAATACTCTTCTCTTTCAAAATGTTTTTGCCAGTCATAGTGTTTGTACATAATAGATATTTCGCCGCCGACAAAGCCGTATCATGCATGCCATCTAATATAAACAAATGAAATTACTTTCTTAACATCTAACGCAGTAATAGCGCCCAACGAAATAAATAAAGATTATTTTGTAGCTTCAATACGGAAGAGAGACAGGCACAATTAAAATTGTGTTATCACACACTGCAGTACGACTATAACATCCGGCTAGTAAAACGTAATCCGAATGCTTCCGTCTACACAACTCAACTCGAACAATAGCGTCGATGCGACCCGACATGATAGCAAACACTTTCGTCAACACCACTCGGCACGCCCCTGAACAATTTCGCCGAAACGACTCGACACATTCCCGAACAACTTCCTTCCATAGATGTTGTTTCCACTAGCAGTTATATATTTTTAATCTTGTGATGTTTGTCTTTCTATTAGGTATTAAGTTATTTTTATAAGTCATCACTGCTTGATTCTGACCATTAAAAAAATGTTTGTGTTGATGTTGGATCATTGTATAACTTAAGCTCTTGAAATATCTGAAATTAGGAAGTCAATTTTGAGCAACACTGTCTTATTTTGCTACTAGTTCATAACACACTATATGCAAAGTGACGTATATTAAAATAAGTTCTTTAACATTATATTGTTTATACACACGGCGACAGATGTGATGTTACATGTTTGCTTCGTCTTCTTTTCTTCAAGATATTTTAACCTATCATGCTAATACATATATTTAATTCGTATGATATCCAAGTAATTGATACAATAAAATTAACCGTTGTAATTCTTTTGCATGTAAAAACGACCCGGATGAAGACCCTACGAAAACCTCGCACTCACTTTAATCAAAATTAAGTATATTTATTCCAGTTTTGTGGGTAACATTGTTTCTTTTACTAGTCTTATCATAGTGTGTCATACTTTCCTCAATGTCGATGAATCTGGTGTTATTGGTTAGTGGATAAGATAATAGATGACCGTGTGTCGATCGAGGGATATACCTTTTAAAAGTAACTCTAACTCAGATAGCGAATAGTAGTTGAGAGAACGAAATGTAACGTGCCGTCATCGATTAAGTTGGTTGATCAAATTCGTGAAAACATCGAAGAAAGGGGACGTCTTAGAAATATGTGAATATAATTTAGCTATCTCTCTATTTGTTACCTGCCATTCAATCATTACTGAGGATTATATAAATTTATTAAGACTAATCAACCAGCTCTATCACTGCACCCTTCTCTATTGTGCCCGGTTAACATATTGCAACCAAATACGAGGTGCTATTTTAACCTAGCCTTTTAATTAGTATATTAATTTAAATAAACAACAGGTAGAGGTGGTTTCGTTTATAAAAGCGAAACCGTCATAATCGTCACTCAACATCCCACCCAAAAAATAGGCATCTGAAAGACGTCATTAGACGATCACTAATAGTGTGGGGATGAGTCTCCTCGCGGCTTCGGCGGCTTGCAGACTGGGTAGAAAGTACTCGTCAAGGATCCGTTTTTTATACTCAGCTTGATAAGTGCGGGGCCGGGAACCAGCTCAGTACCCGTCGAACTGACGTACGTGCCTGACTGACTGAGGTACACTGCCTCGGTACAACCATGGAGGTCAACGCTCCCAGGTCTTGCCACCTCGCTTTTATTGGGGAAAGTTTATTTGCTGTCGTCAAAAACGCCCCGTACTAGGGAATGCCGACGGTGATGCCCCGACAATTTTTTTCTAGGCAAGAGTTCCCCCTCCTTTAGAGAGAGCTTGTATGTATCCCACCTTCCGACCTTATCTCACATAATGCTCTGGTGGGGGGGCATTTAAATATCTACCACTACTATTCGTGGTGCAGATGAGTCTTGTTGCCGCTTCAGCAGCTTAGAGACTTGATAGAGTACATTTCAAGGATTCGTTCTTCACACTAAGCCTGACAGATGCGGATCTGGGAACCGGACCAGTTTTGTTGGTCAACTGATCGTCTGGTATTGGAATGTATAGGTTGAGGGAGTAGTTGGCCGTAACTTCGTGAAACAACTACGATGAAAGAGGACAATGGTCGGAATTAAAATGAACAACTAAATATATAAATAGAAATAAAAATAAATAATGCATTTCAGTAATGACAGAATGCAACAAAAGTATAAGAAACTTGTCGAATAGCGGGAGGAAGCAGACGTAATGCGAGTAGACGAACGCACACGACTGTCAAGATGTCACGTGATACACACAAACTGCACGATGAAGCGATATGCTAGTAAAATAACGTATCAAAAAGATAAAGTGAACTCGAAGTGAGCAAAGTGCTAGGATATTGGCGTTGAAGAGGGCAAGTGATAAACGAATGGGGAGAGCGTGGAAGAGAGTGAGTAAGAGAGAGAGAGGGGGGAGAGAAAGAGAGGGGGAGTGAGTAACGACTGGAGTGAGTGCAGGAAGAAGCAGTTTTACGGAGCTTTGTATACGTGTAGCCTCAAATGTCCGTGGCTGAATAAGAAAAATGGCGAAAGCAATGACTTAATATAATATCGGAAAAGTCTCGAAATGCAAAGTTTATGTAGATAATATCGAAATATAAATTAGAAACGAATGTTTATAAGTGTTGAACCGTCTGTTTGATGGTGGAAGATACGAATATCAGAATAAGAGAATGTCAACATGGCAGCCCATCAGCGTTGCCAGATCACGATAAAGGAGAAATTATTATGTAAGAATATGGAAATGTAAACGTTATGCTAAGTGTATGTGCACGGCCACCGAGAGAAAGAAGAAGGCCTGTTAACTGAAAACTGTCTGCAGGCAATGTAGGTAAGATTTGTCAGACTGTCAGTTGAGGGCCATTAGAAAAAGAGCAATAAAATATTTTTAAAAAGAAAAAGGAACACAGTTCGATTACTACTTAAACTGAACTTTATTCAATATAAAATATAAATATTACCTATGTAAAATTAAATAATTTTAAAGCAATATACAATGTAATACCGATAAAACTGAATTATGAATTTAGAGAATAAACAATTAAAGAAACATTACACATGAATATTTTTGGCCATTCGGAACAAGATCACAGTGTAGTATCTGTTTTGATGCTACACTTTACATTTTCTTTCCTCATTCGGTGAAGGAGAAATCTTTCATGACTGAGGTTATCTTTGTTTCTACCCAGAGTGCCCCGTATTGGGTCGCTGGATTTTGCCCATAAAATGTGTAGCGTGTTAGTTGTCTCACAGGCCATCATCAGTGATCGCTTACTGGCAGTAACCTGTGGTGTTCCCTGGAGACCAAGTGAAAACAAGTCTCCCCAGATTTCCAGTGTTATCCACCTCTTGACCACTTGAGCAAATGATTGCATTTTATCGCAACAGCCGTTGTCACTGATTTCTCGTTGGCATCGGGCATTGGTGGTTCCTAGGGTTTGATTGACAAAATGCCTCCCTAGGGTACCAGAATTGAACAACACACTTCCAGCGTAAATTTGGTTAGCACTCTTCCACCTTGGCTTTCCATCCTCTCTGACCCTTCACAACTAGTTGGTGTGGCACCAGTCGATGTCATATATACTGGTTTTTATTATTATTATTACTATTATTATTATGATAATGAGCGTGCTTGTGCAGTGTACGCACGTGTATTTTAAATATTATTTTGAAGTTAAATTAAATTTTTGGTTTGTATTAACGTACATATAGATTTGAAAAAGTTGTCATAAAACAAATATATAACAAATAAATGTTATCAAAGGGAAGATAAATTTCTTTTCTACCTAACTGAATATGTTTTAGGGGTGTGCATTATAATTATACACATAGATTCGAAAAATGGGTCAAAATAAAATATATACCAAATGAATGTTATCAAAGGCAAGATAAGTTACTCTTCTACGTTTGTGGAAAGGTTTTTAGTGGTTTTACTTACTTTAAAACGTGTAATCGCTCTGAAAATCATACAATGTTTATCGATATATCTTAAAAAGAAAAATGTCGGTATGCTTGCTATTGAATTCGGTAAGTTTGGGAAAATGAGTTCAAACAAACGAATTATACAAAATACTGTTAGAAACCTACCGAATATATGTCGTCCTATGTCACGGTAATATATATTCAGCGAGTTTCTAATAGTAATTTGTATGTTTTTTTTTAAATCGTTTTCCCAAACTTACCGTGTGCAACAGCAAGCATGCCGCCATTTGCATTTTTCAAATACATTGATAAACACTGTATGTTTTTCGAACCCAATAAACACTTTACATTAAATAAAAACACTAAAACGTTATCCAGTTTGTTAAAAAAGTAATTTATCTTGCCTTTGATAACATTTATTTGTTATATATTTGTTTTTTGATAACTTTTTGAGTTTATGTGTATAGTAAAACAAACCCGCCATGTAAATTATTAACATTTTAAATGTTATAAAAAACAAAAACTTGAAGTTTTAAATATATTAAAAAGAAATAAATTACGACCGGTGCTAAAATATTGAAAATTCACCGATCATAAAAATATGAATAAAAATGCCGTGAAAATGTTAACTTTAAAATATTTGGAAATACTCAGTGAAAAGTTTTATTTATTATTAAAAGAACGGACTGAAAAATATCACATAAAAATTGCTTCATGTTTCTGAATTTTTGCGATGAGGATTGATTATATGTATTCTTATTTATCGGACTTAAAAAAAAGTGTTGTTCTCTTGAAGGTTGAAGGTTCAATCCTCAGTGTTGGCGACATTTACTTAGGACCTCTATCCAGACATGGCTGACGGAGCAAGATCAAGCTACCACCATGAAGTAAATAAAGGGTTCTGCTCGAAATTCCGTCCAAATTCCCTTGTTTTACAGAAACATTCCCGAGTTCGACAAGACACACCTGAAGAAGGTCGGAGGTTATATCGATCGAAACGTTGCAAAAATCACATTACAGATGAGAACAGTAATCCAATGACTAATACTACATGTAAAACTTGTTTGTTTTACTGGAAAAAAATGAAATAAAATGAAATATTCGACTTTCTCCGATAGAAATAAAAGTTCAAAAACTAGATCAATTACTATATTCTGTCAGATTAAAATTATCCCAATGAGCAATTATAATAAATGGAGAATTGTTCTTTCTCTTAAGAACATACATGGGCAATCAATTACATATACTGGTAGCCATGGACAATCGGTAACACAATCGGTAGCTATATTGTTTATGCCTGTTAACGTGACCACAGAATTGAATACCGGAAACTTTCAATACCTACAAATTGATCAGGAAGTGACGTTACGCTGTCATGTTCATCGGCCTACTATCTCGGTGGTGGTGGTATGTGTTAAATAATCAGTTAGAGCGGATACACCCCAGTAGAATAGGGATATGTAGACATTGTGCCGGTGTCTAGTTAGAGTGGCGGTAGCACAGAATATTTAGAGAGAAAAATAGGAACTACACCCTCAGAACTAACGGAAGATTTTAATCTAACAGGTAAATGTGTAAATAATGTCGTTCTATAGTTACACAAGATAGTGGTTTATATGCTAGACTTAACAAATGTGCATGTGGCATGTGTTGTTGAAAACCTAGTATAGTTTGGTCAGGAGAGAAATTTCTGAATCAGAATATTATATATATATATATATATATATATATATATATATATATATATAACACTGGCTTATCTTTTATTTTCAATCTGCATTTTTGTCAGTTTCTTTAAACATATCATGTTATCTCTCTGTCTATATATATATAAATTTATGTACGTATTTTTGTCTTGCTAATATCTTGAAATATTCTCTATTGATGTCATGGGTGCGAGCAATTATCTAGGAAGATGCAACTCGAAAAAAAATATATTCATACATTCTCTCTTTTTGCGTTTATATTATACTCGCTTTTTTCCAAGTTTTTAAATGTCTCTGAAATAACTTTTTTATCGTTGAGTATATATAGTTGGGGCCCTTTCCATCAAAATAACACTAAACAAGTATTGACCGCGTTCGAATTTATAATAAAAATAGAAAAAAATAACCTCCCAATGGAATATTCAAATAGTGCAATACTGACTGTCTCGAAAGTGCATCTCAAGAAGTCATTATCTGAGGAGATTTCATTCGACCCAACGTACGTGATGTGATTGTGAACAAGACTTGGACAGAAAATGGCCGCCCAAAATTACCAAGAAAAAGCAAACATTTAATAACATTTTAGAAACTTCTCCTTCATACTTTTCTATTTTCAACAAACTTTATCTTTATAGCGACAAATCCCAAGCATTATTTGATATCAAATCAGAATATCTGCTGTAGACAATTCCCAAGCACACGTAATTAAAAGTACATATTCAATTGCATGAAAGTGTACAATTTTTCTACGTAACAGTCCTGTATAAATTAAATGCCCAATCCTTACTATGAGCGATAATTACTTAGAATATAATGAAATAAACATTAAAACAAATACTAAAAACTTCTTCTATACCATGACTACAGGAATAAAAACAATCTACTTCGATAAAATATCAAGTTTTAGTTTAACATAGCGCGGACGGCTATATGCAAGTACATGCGAAATGGCTTCACCGGTAGGAAAAATAATGGTTTGAAACAAATCACGTTAAAGACGGAGATAACATACGAGATCATGTGGGAGACATGTAGAACGTTTTAGACTATATGAATGATATCAAAGCGGTATCAATGAAAAAGGTTAATGCCGTTATTACTAAGAAAAAGCCAGTTGAAAGTATATTCTTTTCTTTGTCCACTTTGCGAGTGAGGACACAACGTGTTGTGTCGCGGACAACGTTACACCTACAGATTTCCAAGCCGATATGAATATCTCAATGTTGCACAACAGATATCAAATGATGTGAGAATACTATCCAAGATCATATCTGTAGTTCAGAGTTTTAATATTTCACAATAGCTATTGAGGAATTGGCTAGTCATGTATTTTTCCCCGAAATGTTAATGCGTAAACCGTGCAATCATTAGGAAATGGCTATCATTAATGCCCTTATGATCTGAACAAATAAAAGTATAGTAGCTTTCAAAATAGCACAAGCCAATTATGTAACATGTTATACAATCAAATTGATCTCTTCATTACCGCTTAAAGTTTTTTGAATTACGTACAGTCCTGGTCAAAATCATAAGACCACTTACGAAAGTAAGCGTTTACGCATATTATCGAATGTTTAATCAAACAAATGGTTGAAACCATTGTCAAAAGGGAAAATATGAAAAAGATATGCGTAAACGCTTACTTTCTTAAGTGGTCTTATGATTTTGACCAGGACTGTATTTATACGTGTTTCTTTGTATAGCGGAAGGTCATCAAGCAACTCATTAAAGACAAATGTACGTTAATCAAACACAGTTTGAAGTATTTCATTCACATTAACTGAATTTTAAGCATATGCCACTATATTTAATTCTGTGTTATATATATATATATATATATATATATATATATATATATGTATATATATATAAATATATATATATATATATATATATATTTGGTAAAACTGGTAATTAGGAAAAACTTGAAGAGAGTGCTCAATACTATTGCAGAGCAAATATGTGTTTTATTTTTTTATTACCGTTTTATCTGTTTGGTTACATATGTTTCAGATGTGGGACCATGTTTACGATCTAACAGCTTCTGTAAGGTATGCGGAGACTGTTAAATCGTAAACATGGTCCAACATCTGAAACATATATACACATATATATATATATATATATATATATATATATATATACTAGACTGCCCCTAATAAATTGAATGCACAAGCGCGCGAAAACAAATATTGCGACTACTGAAAACAATACAGAATACATTGCGTAATAACGGTCTTAGCATCATAGCCCTTAAATTCAGTGAAAAATCCTTTTTTTATAAGAGGGGTGTAAACTATTGAAAATATGAAAAAAAAAAACGAGAAGAAAAAATTACAAGGTGTTAGTCTGCATTATACAGGTCCACCCTAGTTTTCTTTTGTGTATGTGTGTGTGTATTAACATCGTTTCAAATATCAGGAAATAATAATTAACTGTTGAAATTATCTTTACCACTGGGATATTTTCAAAACAAATCTTTAAAAAAGAATGAAAAGTCCCCTCACACATGTTCTAAAGTGTTTCTACGTATTTTGTTTTAAATGTATGGAACTTACAATCCCAGCCTCGTCTTTTCTGTCCCCACCCCGCCAGAAAACTTGAAAAAATGCTAACGATTACATATTTCGCTACGTCGCTAAGAAGTGGGGTCTCATATTACGTTAAATTTTAATAAGAAAGTGATCCCCCAACGCTTAAATAATAAATTTTAATAATTAAAAAAAAAATCCCTTCTTTTATATGAGTTTGAAAGGCCGTTGAAACGTATAAACGAAAATAAATGGGATTCTTATTTATTTTTAAGAGGTAAACTACGCTGGGTTAGGTCGTGAAAGAACCCAAATATGTTTTTAAATATGTAGATTTATCACGTATTTTTCTTTTTACTTTAGAAAGATATTTGCTTTGTTTTTTTGTTTTAAAACAATTCCAACTTCAATGAATAAGGCAAAGAAAATACTCGTAAATAAATAATTTTGGACCCGCAAAACCTAGTTTATTTAAAAATCAAGTTCTAGTATTAATCACGCACATTTTAGGCAAAGAAAATACATTCTTTTTAAATATGTATGGGCACTGAACAATCATCATCCCCCTACAGTATTTTCCTTTTCGTCTGTCTCCAATTATTTCTGCGGATTATCGGACAATAATCAAACAGATAATAAAACATTAACAATAAAAATGAATATTTAAACATCAGAAAACGGGTCCAATTTCACATACAACGTTCTACTCGTTCTAGTAAATCGATCCCCCATTTTCAGATCCGATTTACTGCTCCTATTTGACTTTGATCCATTAAGCCTCGGCGGTATTATTATTATTATTATTATTATTATTATTATTATTATTATTATTATTATTATTGCCGTTGTTGTCGTCGTCATCATCATCATCATCATTATTGTTATTATTATTATTATCATCATAATCATTATCATTATAATTATCATTATTATTATTATTATCATTATTATTGTTGTTGTTGCTGTTGTTGTTGTTGTTGTTGTTGTCACCATTATCATCATCACCATCATCATCATTATTATTGTTATTATTATCATCATCATCATTATCATTATTATTATTGTTATTATTATCATAATCATTATCATTATAATTATTATTATTATTAATATTATTATTATCATTATCATTATTATTATTAATGTTATTATTACTGTTATTGTTATTATTATTGTTATCATCATCATCATCATCATCATAATCATCGTCATCATCATCAGGATGCAAAGAAGAAGAGGAATCTGAGCGTAGCATGGATCGATTACAGAAAAACGTATGACATGGTTCCTCATTCATAGATACGTGAAACACTATTGATGATGAAGGTTGCTGGAGAATCTGGTAGGGCTTTTGGAAACGAGTATGGTTCAATGGAAAGCGGTGCTGGCAGCAAACAGAGAGGAGATGGGGCAGGTTGTCATTAAACGTCGGATATTTCAAGGAGATTCGTTATCGCCACTTCTTATTGTAATGATAATGATGCCACTGAGCATCCTCTTGAAGAGAGAAAAACTGGGGTATAACTTTGAACCTGGTGACAGACGCCTCAACCATCTACTGTTCATGGATGATTTGAAAATATTCGGTAGGAATGAAAAGGAAATTGAGAGGCTGGTAGAACTTGTGGGGACATACTCAGAAGACATTAGGATGGAGTTTGGGATTAGTAAATGTGTGGTGCTGAAAAGAGGAGTAAAGGTTTATTCGAATGGAGTAGTGCTGCCAAATGGAGAAATCATGAAAGAAATAGAAGATACAGGATAGTACTGGATGGTGTAGGCATCATGAACATAGAAATGAAGGAAACAGTCAGGAAGAAAAGTGAAACTAATTGCAAAGTCGAAACTGTATGGAGGAACCCTAATGAAAGCAGTAAATGCATGGGCAGTCAGTGTTTTGAGATACAGTGCGGGAATTTTAGAATGGCCTGACAAGGATATGCATGCCATGAATATCAAAACAAGACAATTTTTAGCAATGTTTGGTATATTTCACATTCGAAGTAGCGTAGTGAGACTGTATCAAAAGAGGAAAGATTTTGGAAGAGGATTGAAAAGTGTAAAAGATTGTGTTAGAATCGAGGAGATGTCGTTGAAGGAGCATGTGGTTAGAAGTGAGGAGTGGATGCTTAAGATTGTGGCCAATGAGGTGGAGGTATGAGAGACCAAGACTGATTATGTGAAACGTATAGATAGAGAAAGGGCAGAGGAACTGGCTAGAAAGAAAATGTATGGAAGGTTCTTCCAGGATATAACAGAAGTGGCTGATGAAAGATCATGGAAATGGCCTAGAGCTGGGTATCTGGCTAAGAGTACTGAAGCTTTTGTTTGTGCAGCACAAGAGCAGGCATTAAGAACACGATTGTTAAAAAAGTGGTTCTAGGAGAGGAAGTTGCTGCAGAATGCCGGATTTGTGGTAAGACCTCAGAGTCAATTGCGCACTTTGCAGCAGGGTGTAGTGGACTGGCCCAGAGAGAGTACCGCAAAAGTCACGATCGTATGGGACTCCGGATATATTGGGAGATGTGTAAGAGGATTGGGGTGAAGTGTGCTGGAAAATGGTTTGAGGAGGTGCCTGATGAAGTGAGAACAAGTGAGGATTGCAAGATAGAGGTATGGTGTGACAAAACTGTCAAAACGGCCAAGCAATTGGAACATAATCGTCCGGATTTGGTCTTCATTGACAAGGTTTAAAAAACTGGCAGATTGTAAACTTCTCAGAACCCTGGGGCAGGAATGTGAGAGAGAAGGAGAATAAGAAGTGAAGCGCTTAAGCTCCATTGGCCTTGGAGATAAGGTGTATACACGGGGTTAAAACACAAATAACCCCGGTCGGAGTTGGTTCACTAGGAGTAGTATCAAGCCGTCTGGAAGGACAATTGAAAAAGCTATAAATCCCCGATGTTTGAGGCGGCCTTCAAACCTCTGCAATTATAGCTACCAACAACATCTTTGGGAAAACCCTTGATCTTTGAAGACCCTGACTTGAAGCCGGGATTAAGGGAACTCCTGTGGAAATGAATCCCATCCCTTTCCAGAGACACGTTCATAAAAGAAATCAGAATTATTATTATTATTATTATTATTATTATTATTATTATTATTATTATTAATATTATTATTATTGTTGTTGTTGTTGTTGTCGTCGTCATCATCATCATCATCATCATCATCATCATCATCATCATCATCATCATCATCATCATCAACATTATCATCATCATCATTGTTATTATTATTGTTATTGCTGTTGTTGTTATTACTATTATAGTTATTATTATTATTATTATAATTATTATTATTATCATTATTATTATTATGCGACCCCCCTCATTATTTTTTATTTCATTTTTTATGACTTTTTAAAATGTGTTTCCGCATTTATCGACCCGCGTTTTGTTTTATAGAACTAGTCTACCCGTTGGCCCTCAAAAGGCGAGATAAAAAATGTTCAAAATAAAAAGTAATTTTTTTTAGATTATACTGTCTTTATTGCCTTGAAAAACATTATTTTTATTTATGAGTGAAATATAAATAAATACAACTCAGAAAGCCTCCAGAACACTACTGCAAGCAATCATTTAAATTAAGGAGGCTCTACTAAAAACATTACTAAAACCATATTTCTACCTCGCCTCCACCTTGAAGAGAAAATATTTTAAAGTGAAGCGTGAAAAAAAATCGTCAGAATCCATAGGAGTGCTACTAAAAGCAGTAAATATGGTTATAATTATGGTTATATTGTATATAGCATATTAAATCGGTTTTTAGCTGAATGTGTGGATTTACATTTATTTGTTATGGAAAATACGTTAAAATAAGTAAAAGCAAAAAATATTATTGACCCTGTCTCTTCTTTGAATAGCAGTATTGGCTTTAAATATTGGACTTAAAACAAGGCGTCCATGAAATAAGTTTATAAGTATTTCGATATAAGTATGCTATTTGATTAGTGTCCGAAACGAATGTGTTATTTCCATTATTTGGATGACATTTTCGTCATGTGTTCTTCTTGTACGGAAGCTGAAGGATTAATGAAACAATGAAACTTATTTAATCCTGCATTTCCGTTTACTATAGAGCGAGATGTTAACAGCTCATTACCGTTCTTAAATATTCTAGTCAAAAGATCTGGTATGAGTTTTGTTACAAACCTATTTAAGAAACGTCATTTTACAGGCCAATACATTAGCTGGTTTTTATTTTCCTATAAAATCAGAAAAAAAATACCCAATTCGATTAAAAGCTTAGTTCATCAGGATTTATTGATCGGCTTTAGTGCTAAACGTGATGCGGAACTTCAAAGCACAAATGAGATTCTTTTAATCAATATTTATCCTTTACACACAATTGAAAAATGTATGAGGGATAACATCCTGGTGTTTAGAGGGGGAAATTTTATGAGCTTTCGAAAATGTATTTTATATGTGAAGCTCCCGTGGATTGAAATCCAAAGCTAGGAGTTTCCACATACTTCTACTGCTGCTTCACGTTTCGATTTTGCAACTAAAGTTCGGACGGAATAATAATCGGTATGATTGATACCTTTTTTAAGATTCCTATTTCTTTTCATGCCGTACATAAGTCCTTTGTATTTGGTTATTTTCTCCCTCACAGCTTTGTTAAGGCCAACATCATTAGGGACGTTGAATTCAACTAGGGTTGCCACTTTCTCCTTCTTGTCCCTTATCATAATGTAATGCTTTATAGCCAATTTTATAATTATGTAGCTGTAGGAATTTCGTGGTCATATTGGATGGTGTGTGAATTATTTCCAACTTTTCTTTCTGTTACATGTTCAGGAGACTTGCTACTATATTGGATATTCAAGTTTTTGCAGATTTTCCAATAGAGATATTTTCACACTCCATTGTGTCATATTGTATAGTAGCTGTCCCCCAACAGGACTTTACAACTAGATGTCAGGTGGCTCACACTCACTACTTCCGTGTGACAGAATTTGTTGTTATTGCTAAAACCACTCATCTTTAAAAAAAAAAACATTGGTCGTGTCGCTCTGTGTGTAGCCAAATAAAAGTTGTATTAATAAAACTCCTCATACATAATGATCAACTCTATTTGTTTATGAGCCCATTTATATACATATAGTACGTTAATAGAATCTTACCTGATTACTATACCAAAATATTTACTAATAAAATCACAAATTACAAGCTTTCCTTTCCTCTATACCTCGCCTATCAATTTGTATTCTTACACTTTCCTCTACACCTGTATGTTACATTGTATCACTGATTCGAAAAATCACGATTGAAGTATGGACATAATCATGTAAGCATCTTCTGTGTAAGTGTGTTTTCGATCTGTCTGTGATTCAAGTTTACGAATTAAAGGGCTTCTAGGTATTATTTCGAGACCGAGTTAATTGCTCTGAAAATGGGTATTATTTATTTAGTGAAATTGTCACTTAGGAAATAAAGGTGAGAAAATGCAATTTCCTGATTACAGAAGTTTTTATTGAATCAGTTTTTGTTTTGAATGCTTTATAATAAAATCTATAATGAAAACTAGCTTAAGGGATTATTTAAGAATTGCAGAAACGATTTAGAAATATGTTTCGACATGTTCAAGAGAAAGAAAATAAACAATCAGAAAGAGGAAAAAAAGACAACAAAGAAGAAGTATGAGAAGATAGAGAGGGAGAAGAAATGACGACTAATGGAACGGAATAGGTGACAAGATAAAAGACAGTTTTAAGAAAGAAGTTTTGTTCATGGAATCTACGTTTAGGCTTAGGCACAGGTAAAGAATGGGTGAAATTATTGATAGTGTTTTCTGCTAGACGGGTATTTCTTGTGAACGTTATGCGAGGGAGTACCATGGATTGGAGCTCAGTCGAGCACTTACGATGAAAATAACACTGAAACACTGAAGCAGAGACAAACTAACAATATCTCTTCTTTGAGAAAGAGGTTGCAGGGAAGAGAAAAGGACCCCCTACGAGGCTACAAAGTCTATTTTGAACTCTATCAAGGCAGGATAGTATTTTCTAGCAGCTTCTGCCAAGATGTGGCAACACTACTCCATCCTTGGATGTACCTGGCTCTTACATAGATAAAGAATTGCATCAGCAGTAAAGTATCTACTGGAGCCATAGAAGGACCCCCCCCATATTTCAGCGGCCTTGGCAACATATTTCATGTATGTGTTCCATTTCAGATTATGAGAAAAGGTCAGGCCCAGACGCTTGTCAAAACATTAGGTCTCCCCAAGACGAGATCAATTCATTTCAATTGATGCCAGATGGGGGTCAGACTGTTGATGATGTAAAGATAAAAGCTTGGTTTTAGATGCATTAAAAGCAACAAGCCATCTCTCCACACATTATACCACTTGCTCAAGATCAGATGAGAGAGAATCGCGGAGAACTTGGTCGTTTACGGTCTTAGACGTGCTACCATATATGGTAGTGTCATCAGCATAAATATCTACAAATGATGTAAGGATGTGATTTGGAAGATCATTAATGTAGATCAGGAAGAGAGTTGGACCCAACATTAATACTGTGAACTTCTGATTTCTGACCATCAACCATTACTCTTATGAACCTATCAGAAAGAAATGATTTAATAGACATTTCCAGCTATACCGTGGCTGGGGATCTTCTGAAGTAAACCTTTATGCCATGCTCTATCAAAGGCCTTTGATATGTCAAGAGCAATTGCCATAGAAAGGAAGCCTTCGTCGAGAGATTCGTTAATTCTATGAGATATAACTGTAAGCACATATGTTGATCTTGCAAAACGGAAACCATATTGAGTGTCACTAAGAAGGTTATTTTTGCTGAGATGTTTGATTACTTCTCTATTTAACACAAATTCAAGCAACTTACTCATGACGCACAGAAGACTTATTAGCTTGTACTGAATGGGAGATGCGCGATCACCTGAATTCTTAAATACATGGCATACTGATGAGATTTTCCAGGGTGATGGGAAGCAATTCTCCTTAAGACAACATTTAAACAGTTTTGTAAGTATGGGCGCTAATTCTGGTTTAATTTTTTGAGTACTATAATGGGAATACTGTCAGCGCCCATGCTTTACTGGAATCACGGTTTTTGATTAGTTTGGCAACACCATGTCCACATAATTGTATATCACATAGCGTGTATTCTGATACGGGTGGAAATATTAGTGGTTGGCGGTCTTGGTCGCAAAGTTCTTGGCAAAGAGTTTGGCTTTGTCTGATGCTGACGAAATTACCTCAGGTCCATTGATGATAGTTTGTATAGAGTATGTATGTTGTATGTTTTCTTGCTTTTCAGCTGACTACAATGTGGTTGTCTTCAAGTCTTACGTAAACAAGTTTTTGATTAGTCGTTCCATATAATTTAACAAATTTACCGAATTTCCATTACTAACGATTACCATATTGTCCAATGAGATATAACTCTACGATATATCTAAATGTGCTTTGACCCTTATCCTCGAATGTCCTCTTCGCCTAGATAAGTGTAAAAAAAGGAAGAACAAGCCGAAGAAGAACAAGAAGAGAATAAATTAAAAAAAAAAAAACGAAGAAAGAAAATGAAGTAAAAGAAAAACTTAAACTACGATGAATAACAAGAATAAAGAGGAGTAGGAAAAAGAAAAGAGTGAGGAGTGAGAGAAGAAAGAAAAAGAATAAACAAAAAAAAAGAATTATAGGAGGTGAACGAAGAGACGTAATTTGACATATGCTTAGTAACAGAGGAAGTAGACGGAAAAAAGAAAATTGAATGAAAATAATAATAAGAACACTAAGGAGACTTCCGAAAAATTTTCAAAATAGACTGGGAACAAATGGAATCAGAAGAGTCGCTATAAAGATGCAACGGATAATAATAATGAAAACAGCTTAAATATAAAGGAAAAGACGAATGAGGAGACTGATACACATGAGCCCCATGCGTTAAGAGTGACTGCAATGACAAAACATGGAGAAGCGTTAAATGGAATCAAGAACATTGAAGATGCATATCCATAAGTTCTCTATCCCGTCCTCTATCCCTTCTCATTATCCAATATCCACCCACCCCAAAAAGATTGATGACAAAAAGCCGAAAAGAGTAAAGGAGAATGGAAGACCGAGGGGAGGGCGCTGATCAAACCTACGCTGGACAAATGTGAAGAGAACTGGGACCTTGGGGAGGCTTATTGCCACTCAAATTGTAAGCGGATGTTGTGACAATTCATATGCATTTGCAAATGATATCAAAAATAGTGGAGAGTACTCGGAAACTGAGAAGACGTGTTGCCACCCAGCTTCCAGGAAACACCACAGGAGAGATCCTTTCTCACCTGTGTGAAAGCTCCTTGTGAGCTGCTGCTGCTGCTGCTGATGATGATGATGATAATGATTATTATTATTATTATTATTATTATTATTATTATAATAATAATACTAATAATAATGATGATGATGATGATGATGATGATGATGATAATAATAATAATAATAATAATAATAATAATGATAATAATAATAATAATGATAATGATAATAATAATAATAATAATAATAATAATAATAATAATAATAATAGGCCAGATGTTGAAAATTATAGAACAATTGCTTGCTTGAACTTGCTTTGGAAGACAGACAGGTATAATCAGTTTAAATTATACCACTATTTTGAAGTAAATGATTCACTACCAGTGAAACAAAAAGGCGGGGGCAAAAAGTTGTTTAGAAAAAAATACCAACTATCGATAGATAAATATATTTTAACCTACTTTAAAAAAAGAAAAACAAACTTTAATGTAGCTCGGATAGATTACAAGAAAGCGTATGATATGGTGCCGCATTCGTCAGTACTCAGGACGTCGAAAATTGTAAGGTTGGCTGAAAATATAATTGAGTCCATAGGGAAAATATGAGCAGTTGGAAAACCACCATATTTTAAGATGGGAAACTAGTAGGGACAGTTAACATATAACACTATATTTTACAAGGGGAACCATTTTCGCCACTTCTATATATACTAGCCCTCATACCATTGAAATATGTACTAAAGGAGACAAAGATGGGATATCAAATCGAAAAAATGGTCCAAATATCTTATTCATAGACGATCTGAAATTGTTTGACAAAACACAAAAGGAAATTGACTCTCTGGTTCATACTGTGCAGCAGTTGATTGAGGACATAAATATGAAGTTTGAATTTTCTAAATGTGCAGTAGTTTGTCTTAATCGAGGGGTCAGAAGGGTCATGAAAGGCATCATTTTGCCAAATGGCAAAAGATTAGGAAATCATAATGCAGAAGGCTACAAGAACGTGGGGATGCTTGAACTTTATACGGTGTTGTGCAATGAAATAAAAGAGAAGCCAAATAAGATATATATTAGGAGACTCAAACTGCTCCTGAAATGTAGACTGATACGTAAGAACCTGTTCACAGCCATCAATTCAGGGGCGATCGCTGTAATTCGATATAGTGAAGCTTTTGTTGCATGGGCACAGAAAGAACTAAAATAGCTGAATAAAGACGCACGGAAACTGTTAGTCAAGTATGGAACACTGTACTCGAATTCTAATTTATTCAGACTGTATATCGCAAGGAAAAAAAGAAAAAGAGGGATGAATGCGATTGTAGAATGTCTTTAGTGGAGCTTAGAAGTGTTAACCACTACTTGGTGAACAATCATGACGTGTTCCTCGCAGCAATGGCGAAAGAGGAAGAGTTTGATGAAGATCATTAAAAAATAAGCAGCCGTACATTGAAATCACAGAAGCCGAAAAATTGACTGAATTGGAAAGAACTAAACTTCATAGTCAGTTCGATGGAGATGCTAAGGTACAAAATGTCAGAACACGTGGAAATTTATGTCTAAAGTTGACTTGAAAAGAGAAACAAGAATATTATATTTGCTGTTTAAGTACAGGCACTAAATACAAATGCAATAAATAACAACATCTATTGGAAGAAATGTTCTGATAAGTGCGGGTTGTGTGGCATATCTCTTGAAATAATGTTATCATAATAGTTAAACATTAAATATTAAATAAAAATATAAATTATTTGTTAAAATATTAAATAGTGTTAGTACGTGTTCTATACTTGCTCACAGAAACGTCTTCATGAGAGAGTTTGTACAATTCTGCACTGGAGTTTGTGCCAAAAGTTGTGAATTCGAGTGACGAACAAATGCTATAAACACCATCCAGAAAAGGTAGTGAAAAATGGGTAAGTTTACATACTCTGAGATTTCAGGATTCAGTGCTTCCGAGAAACATAGGAAACCGGATATTGTAGTTGTGAAAAAAATACTAATGAATGCCAAATTATTGATGTGACTTGCCAAAACGACATCAACTTTACAGGCAAAACGAATAAGAAACTACGAACTATTGGAACATTATGGTGGAAATTGTTTGATTGTGGAATGAGAAAACTCCCATTTTATAGGTGCACTTGGCTCAATTCGTGATAATCTTATAAAACAGATGAAATCCTTGGAAATCCAATAAAATCTCACCGAACTTCAGAAGTCAGTTCTGTATTGCTCAACAAACATCCTACGTAAGATGCTTTCCATCTAATTGACTCCTTGACTATCCTTACTGGCTTTGGTGTAAGATCCAGATCTTGAGGGGGAAAACGGTGTAAAACATGAATATACTGTGAAGTTAATGAAATAGTATTAATAATAATAATAATAAGAAGAAGAAGAAGAAGAGGAAGAAGAAGATGAAGAGGAAGACGAAAACAAAGAGGAATAAAAGAAAAAAATAAGAACAAGAAGAAAACGAAGAAGAAATTAGAATAGAAGCAAAAGACGAACAAAATCAATCGGGCAAATTAGAAAACGAAGATAAAGAAGAACAAAGATGAAAATAATGCAAAAAGAATAAGAATAAAAAAGAAATAGGCGAACAAAAATTCGAAAAAAAAAACAATAAGAGTATAATGATTTTGGAAAGGAGACGGAAAATCAGAAATAGGTAAAAAAAAAGAGGAAATAATTGAAAACAAAAATAAAACGAGAAGGAGAAGAAAAAGACGGGGCTAAATCGAGAGGAAATCGAATGAAAACGGAAAGAAGACACTAAAAGATAAGAAATCACACAAGGGATAGCCATATATGAAGGAAGCAAGAAAATAATAATAATAAAACAAAAGGAAACATAACTATAAAAGAAAACAAAATAGAGTTAATGAAGGCATAAAAAGGCGTAAAAGTACAATAAAATATCTTGTTGAATATTACATTTCTATTTGCTAGTTGCCGAGATGACAATAAATCCACACACGACAACTAATCAGTTTGGCTCAGTAACGTTCCTAATTCGCACAGTCGAATAAATTCATGCACAACAGAAACACAGTTAGATTAATTTTTTGATTTCATATCGAATGGTTAGCTTCAGTTGGAATTTATCTAATTTGTACGGCACGTTTGGTTCCTGCATGTTTATTAGCTATTGCCTAATTGCGAGAGCCTTCTCGCAATGCTTTCTATTTTTTATTCCGGCCAAATGAATCAGAAAAGGGAATGCAAAATAGCATTTCAATGACATGAACACTTCATTTCTCAGTTGTAGATATACACGGTCAAAGACACCAACAAAGCAACCCTAGTCATAGACGTGCGTCAAAAGCAGAGATGCATCATGTTTCTATATAGACAAAAAAAAAATGAAATTATCTGCATTTACCCGTGCCTTTAAACCGTTTTCAAATCTGATGAAGTATATTTCTGCAGCGCCATAAAATTGCTTCGTTTATTTCAAAGGGGCAGCAGAGATACAGAGTACAAAAGTTGCTTCGCACGCCCATGAACAACTACCGACCAAAAGTGCGTTAAAAATGGTGATGACTATATAGTAAAATAAATTCTGGAGCACAAACGGTCGATTTTTAATCGAACAACTCCAATTTTCGTAGCTCTTTAATATTTTTTGTTAAAAAATAGGATGCACCGCTTTTGGAATGACGCTCGTAATATGTACGATTCATAAGCGATTATTTTTATTGTTTTTAATTTTATACAAATACTAAATGGAACGAAAAAGTTTTCATTTTGTTTTAAATCGAAAAAGAGAATACACAACCTTCCTAAGGATTTATCCTCGTCTTCATAGCTGAGTATAAGAGTTCGTAAATAAATAAATATATGTAAAAAATATACAAATTACTCATATCATTAATTAATTCCAAAATTATAAAAATAGTACACTACTTTCTAATTAGAACCTTATATATTCATCGTCTATTATAATCATCATCATCAACAACAACAATAATACGAACAGCAGCTTACAACCTAGTGACTGTCATTTTATTGTGGAGGACTCCTATTGGTTGTAATATATACTTTTACAAAAACTTCTGCATGAGTGTTTTGTGTCGGTTTCGATTTCAACTGATAACACGAAAATCATTTAATTTTTTTTTATAAATAATTTTTACAAAAAGTCTTCATAAATATGGTTTCGGTCTCGATTATATATATATATATATATATATATATATATATATATATATATATATATATATATATATATATATATATTGTTCCTTCGGATATAATCGAAACCATATTTGTGAAGAATTCTTGGTAAAATTATTATATATAATTATTATATACATATTGGTCCTCACGAAAGAGCAGGACACAAAATGTTTTAAATAATAATAATAATAGAATGACAGTGACAAAGACTTTCGCTGGCGAGGACTACTATTGACCGTAACCAGTTATACAGTCCCTTTGAATTTCTCATTTCTTGTTTTCTCGTTATGTACTGAATATTTGTTAATCAAACCTATATGAAATATGTTTCTTATTAAATTTTAAAGATTTTCTATTCTGAAAAGAAGTTAAAAAATGTAATCTAAAAAAGTTATTTTAAAGGTTTTGCTTAAAAAAATTCAGATTGCTCATTATTCAGACCTGTATTACAAAAAGGGGGTTGCAAAAGAAATGAGTTGTGGAGTGAGTATAAATTTTAAGGGGTCATAATAGGGGTCAAAGTTAAAAAAATAGACCCTTTTTTCTGATGCTCAGCATACACCTCCAAACACCCTGGCAACGCTTGGCACCCATGCTAATAATCTATATATCTATAAAAGTGAACGTGACTGTCCGTCTGCCTAGATTTTAGATATAGGTTCCTTGAACATGGATCTCAGTTAATAACTTGATTTGAGCCCAAAATATTAAATATTTAGGGGTCATAATAGGGGTCAAAGTTAAAAAAAATCAATCGCTTTTTGGGGGGCTCAATATCCAACTCCAAACACCCGGGTAACGCCGGACACCCATGCTAGTATATAATAAAAGACGATTTCGGAGGTTATTACTATATATTGGATACAATATAATAATGAAAAAAGAATTTGTCCTATGTTAAAAATACGAAGTATGAATTGTTCTTTTACACAGTGGTCACCACTTATCAAGGCCCGGAAGCCACTTAGAGATAAGGGTTATTGCAAGTACATTACGTTAGTGTGGAGGTTAAATGAAGTGTTTACTTAAGGGGGCGGTTCATTAGGAATTTTTTAACGTTAGACTTGAACACATCCAAGTTGTATTCAGGTGGGAAGCAGGCAGACGGAACAGAGTTCCACAGGCGTGCAGTTCTAAGAAAGAAGCTTTGTTCATGGAATCCACGTTTTGATTTAGGCACAGATAAAGAGTGTGGGGGGGAATTATATAAATGTATATGAGGACTTCATAAAGCTTGCCAACAATTTTACAAAATGTATCATAGAATCGAAAGAATTCGGACTTGACATGCCGTAGATTAACTTGTCATGTGCGTGACAAGTCGTAGATTAACGTGCGTATCCAGTCCCTAGATGGCAACCGCCTTCATAATTTTTAAAAATCAATTTTCACCACAGATAAGGCACAGTGCAACTTTGAAGTAGGGAGGTACTATCGGGGACATAAGTTGCAGAGGTATTATGAAGGGAGATGAGTAACAAGATGTCTGTTCACATTACATTTTAACTTCTGCAGGTCAATACAGTTGGGACTGCAAAATGCCGGAAGGGATTTTTAAAGTCTAGCAGTTCTGGAGTAGAGACTATTGTAGTAGAATGTTTTCTTACATCTAGGAATCTCTATAGTGAAGTGGTGGGATTTAGCTGCTTGTCGGGTTTGTCGAGGGTGTTCACGCCGAGGGTGTACAAGAGCTTGTATTTCGTCAGAGCATTCACCAATAAAGATTTGTAGAACAAGCAGAGAGGTGCAACATTTCGTCGATGTCAGCTGAAGACTAGATGACAGTTCAAGACCTATCAGGTTGACAACTCTCTTTTGAACCCTGTCAAGGAGTGAGTATCAGATGCACCAGCCCAAATGGGATAACAGTTCTCCATACATGGGCGAAATGGTGGCCTTATAGAGGTACAGCATACTTTCAAGCGTAAGTAGTTTTCTAGCACGGTAGAGAGAGTCCACCTTTTTTGCAGCAGCCTGGGCAATGCTCTCAATGTATCCATTCGAGTTCATATGCATTCTGCGATGAATATTTTTATGAATGGACATAGTCCAAAAACAGGAACTGATCGAATGTTTAGTGTAGAAATAATGAATTGCAGGATGACGCACATATCGATTTTCCCCCATCGGCGATCGATATGGGGTCTATGGAGGGCATCGTGGAGTCACAAATGGTTGATTGCTCTATTTGTACGTTTTACTGTGTTCAATAATTCTGTGATATGACGTTCGATTTTTTGTCTCTCCTTTATCGAACTGAACATTGTCTTCGATTACCATGTAGAAACAAGCAGACATCGACGCCAATTTCGTGCTTAACAACTGGTAATATATTAACAACGTTTAGACATTATTAAAAATATAAAACTCATAATGCAGTGTACCGGAATAATTTCTGGTATTTTATGACACCGTTTATTTGTAATATGCTATGGAATATTGGTTTATTGAGTAGTATTGAATCATTTGAAAAAAGGAAATAAATATTCCGCATATAAAAAAGGAAAACTTATTGAATATAATAAACAAAGTAAATTGGGCAAGCTATGTAGTAATAGTAGTATTAATTTTCATTAATACAATCGATGTTATTTATTAAAGCAAGGAGGTACATACTTTGTCTCTACATGCCATCGTTTTTATTGACAAAAAACGTTGCGTATTATAAACATTTTAAATAGTTATTGTTTTATAATTTTAGAACTGTTTATTTTGAAATTTGCTTCTACTTTGCATCCTGTTATAAATCAATCCGATAAGAAAGTTTAGTAGAATTACAGGCGAAATATCAATATTTGTAAATACAGACGATTTTCTTACTAATTATCTGAGACTGTTTATATTAAACTGTATGTATCATATATTATTATCAGTCGTTTATAAACACGGAATAAGTTCTTAAAACAAATCCCCGCAATTACAGACTTATTCTGCAGCTATAGTTACGTGGTCTCTTTTGGATGAAAAAAAATGGTCAAAGGAAAATAATTATCTTTACTATTAGGGTAGATTAACCTCCCCTGCTTTTACTCCGAGAAAAGAGTTATCACGTTTTCACCCGAGAACAAGACAAGATGCTATGCAGGACCGACTATCTTGATAAAAAAATGGAGACAGACATCAACAAACTACGTTTGGACATTTTTGAACTGTTATTAAATTTTTCAGAAATGAACTTAAAAGGACCCTTTTCGGCTTATATACTAAGGAAGATTATTCATAGGAACAATTTTATAACACTATTGCTAATCACAAATCTTGTGTAATGTTATTCATGCAAACAACTGGCTCGCATGCCCACACGGCAAGCGGACCCAATACTTCATTAGCGGAAAATAATTGGCATTTTATACAGTGTTTTTTTTATTAATAATTCTAGTTAGGTTATTTCGGATGTTTAAAGAGTAGTGTGTGATTTCCACAGTATCAGAAATATGATTACAAATTAAGCTCAATGTTGCTATTGGTGCAATATATTTACTCATGCAAACAAGTTCCGGTTTGAAAGTCGTCAGAAGTAAACAGTTTTTCTTTTTAAATTGGAAACACGAATGAATTACATTGCTTTACGTAATCTGGAAACTCTACTATTAAATGCATTGGGCATTTAAATAATAATAACATTTCAGCCCGGCGATACCCGAGTGTTTGGAGGTGTATGTTGAGCAAAATAAAAAAAAAACAATCAATGTTTTCAACTTTGACCACTATTATGACTCCTTAACATTTATTGTTTTAGACGTAAATCAAGTTATTAAGTCAGATCCATGTCTAAGGAACCTATATCTACAATTTCAAGTGTGTAGACCCAAAATTGGCGGAGGAGTTTGGTAGATTTCTCAAAAGTCAAATCGATGAACTTTGACCACTTAACAGCAAAATTTTTGCCCAAATATGGATTACAAAGATGTTACCAAATCTCAATACCCTGTATATCAAATTTAGAGTATGTAGACTAAGATTTGACAGAGTTATTGCGTAAGGAATGTACACAAACAGACAGACATACACATACACACAGACACTGTCACTTTTTTAGATATATAGACAATAATAATAATAATAATAATAATAATAATAATAATAATCTACATATCAATAAAAGTGAAAATGTCTTTCTGTCTGTGTGTGTCTGTCTGTCTGTGTACATTTCCCTACACAATAACTCTGTCAATTTACAGTCTAAAATTTTATATACAGGGTACTGAGATTTGGGAAATTTTTTTTAATCCGTTTTCGGCCGGAAATATGGCTGTTAAGCGGTCAAAGTTCAACGATTTGACTTTTGATAACTCTACCAAACTTCTCCGCCAATTTGGGGTCTAAACACTTGAACGTTTAGAGACAGGTTTCTTGGATATGGATCTAACTTAATAACTCGATGTGAGTGCAAAACTATAAAGGTTAAGGGGTCATCATAGGGGTCAGATAGAAAAAAAACGACCTCTGCGGTCTCTACCAAATTACTCAAAAGATTTCTGGTCTAAACGTTTGAAATTTTACATAAAGGGTATCAGAGATAGGGCAACGTTTTAATCGGTTTTGGTCGAAAATTTTAGCTATCAATATATAAATGTCTGTATGTATGTTTGCATGTCTGCTTAAAACTTTCGACAAAGGCAATTCATTTTCACAAGATCAGTATCGTTTTAAAGCGCGACCCTTCAGACGACAAATAACAAAAAAATAGGCTAAGCACATTAATTTCCTCATCTGGGCTCTTTTCTACAGGTAGGGGTCGGTTTTTTCACCGATATTTTCGAAAGTCATCCCCTATTTTCGATTGTGTAGTATTTAAAACTACATCACTGCTGGTTGGCGGTGGTCGTAACAGCAAGGAAGTCAACATTTTTCTCGTTCTTTTCCTCTTTCGCGGTACGGGTTCGAGCCTGCCTTCCTACTGCCACTTTTTTTTTTGCTCCGCACACATCTCCAAACACTCGGGCAACACTAGTTACACATGTAAACTACTACTACTAGTAGTAGTAGTAATATAAATAATAATAATAATAATAATAATAATAATAATAATAATGATAATAATAATTTCATGTCTTTCAGCCATTTGGCATTTCATAATAGAAATGCCGAATGGCTGAAAGACATGAAAGCAGATTTACAACAAATAGAAGAAGGAACACTGAATGAAATCAGCAAGGAAACCCTAAAGAAAACCATAAGAAAAATGGCAAACTGGAGAGCACCGGGACACGAGGGGTACATGCATACTGGTTCAAAAAAATTCATCACCGTACACGAACGGCTAGCTGCTACCGGAGGACACAGAGAAAGGAACCGTCCCCAGCAACTATAAGCCTATCACGTGGATAATACTGATAGCACAACTGAGGGATCTAATCTCCCACTCCCTGAATAATCGTGGACCACTCCCCGAGGAAGAGAAAGGATGCCAAACAAGAAAAAGAGGAACACATGATCTGCTATATATATATATATATATATATATATATATATATATATATATATATATATATATATATATATATATATATATATATATATATGATAAGATCCTAAATGAGGTAAAAAGAAGGAGAAAGAATTAATCCATGGCATGGATCGACTACAAAAAACCCCGTACGACAGGACCCTCCAAGCATGGATAATAGAATTCTTAAAAATGTGTAAAATACCTAACAAGATCACCAACGTAATAGAAAATACAATGCAAACATGGAGACTGGAATTGACAGCTGATGAACAACACACAACAGAAATTAACATACAAAGAGGCATCTTCCAAGGAGACTCACTATCACTACTACTGTTCATCATAGCCATGATGCCTATGAACAGTATTCTGAGAAAGTGCCAAGCCGGATACAAGTTCTCCAATACAGAGGAAAAATTGAACCACCTGATATACATGGACAATTTGAAACTTTTTGCAAGAACCGAAAAGGAGCTAGACACTAATTAACACTACCAGGATCTTCAGCCAGGATATCCAAATGGAATTTGGAATGGAAAAGTGCGCACTACTAGTTCTAAGCAAGGGAAATCTGGAAACGATAGAAGGCATGGAACTACCCAACCAAACGGAGATTAGGGGAAGAAGACGACTATAAATACTTGGGCTTTCTGGAAACGGACACCATCAAAGCAGCAGAAATGAAAGACAGAATTTGAAAGAAAACCTCAGAAAAAAAAACAGTCCTGGAAACGAAATTATATAGCGAAAACGTAATAAAAGGTATAAATACACTAGTAAGATACTCTGGACCATTTGTAGGGTGGACAAAAGAAGAACTGACACAGCTCGATCAGAAGATCAGGAAACACATGACTATTCATAATGCACTACACCAAAGGATGATATTGCCAGATTCTCCGTGAAGGAAAGACGGGAGGAGAGGACTGGTTTGCATAGACGACTGTGTGGATGACACAAAAAAGAACGAGGAAAATACATAATACAAAATACTGAAAAGAAGGATTATGACAGCGAGAAAAAAATAATAAAAAACAGAAAACAAAGAGACAAATGATAAAACAAGAAAATAAAAATGGGAAGAGAAACAACTGCACGGAGGTTTCATAAGAATGACAAAAGATGAGAATAACGAAAACACTTGGACGTGGATCCGAAAAGGACATGTAACCCGAGAAACTGAATCCCTAATAACTGCAGCACAAGATAACTCAATAAGAACCAACCATATAAATGCAAAGATCTATAAAACACGCGAAAACAGCAAATGCAGCTTCTGTGGGCAAAGAGGCGAAACGATAAACCATATAGTAAGTAAATGCAGCAACCTAGTGCAAAAGGAATACAAAAACAGGCACGACCAAGTGGGGAGGGCAGTACACTGGAAATTCTGCAAACAACTGCATTTTGAACAAACAGACAAATGGTATAAGCGTAAGCCGGCAACAGTACTTGAAAACGAGAACCAAAAAATCCTATGGGACATGGACATGCAGACGGACAAACCCATCCAAGCAAGAAAACCAGATCTCATAATAATTACCAAGAAAGAAAACTACTGTCAAATGATAGATTTTGCTGTTCCAGCTGACCACAGAGTGAGTATGAAAGAAAAGGAGAAACGGTGCAAATACGCAGAACAAGCTAGAGAGCTAAAAGGAATCTGCATGATGAAAAAACCCAAAATAGTACATATAATAGTAGGAGCACTAGGAACAATTCCGAAAAACTTTGAAAAAAGAATGGGAGAAATTGGAATCAGAGGAATGGCTGTAAATATACAACGACTAACGACAAGGAAAACGGGTGAAATATTAAATAAACCCCTTGGATGCGCAGAATAATACACATGGACCGCATGCGTGAGCCAGACAAGCTGCTGCAGACCCAAAACAGAAAGGAGCGTTATAGGGAATGAAGAACACTGAAGCTGCATATCAACAAGTTCTACACCCCCAAAAGGCATCCCCTCCCATTGCCAATCACCGTCCCAACCAAAAAAAAGTGTGATACCAAACAACCGAGAAGGGTCAAGGAGTATGGAAAGACTGAGGAAAGAGCGATGACCAGACCTCCGCTGGACAAGCGCGAAGAGAACTGGGATCTTGGGGAGGCTTAGTGCCACTCAAATTCCAGTATAGACCAATGGCCGCTTCCAGGGCGAGATCGCTGATGAGAGCCTGTTGCGATAACGCAAATTTGTTTGCTAATGGTATCGAAGGAGGTAGAGAGTGCTGGACGACTGGAGAACTTGTTATCACACAGCTTCCAAGGAAAACCACAGGTTTTTCAATCAGATCTTTCATGACTTGTGTGAAAGCTTTATTTGAGTCAATAATAATAATAATAATAATAATAATAATAATAATAATAATAATAATAATAATAATAATAATAAACTCTATAGTAAAATTTTATTAAATGTATAAACACATGGGGTGTGTCACTAGTAAGATACTCTGAATGAAATTGCACAATGCATTACACCCAATGATTTATACTGGCTGACTCTCTGTGAAAAGGAAAGACGGGCCAAGAAAGCTGGTTTGTAGAGAAGACTGTAAATTACTAAAAAAAATAATAATTAGAAAAATGTATAATGTAGAACGCCGAAAGAATAATTACCACAGCAAAGGACACAGAAAACTACAAACACGATAGAAAAATAAGAGACGAGAAATAATATGAGGAAAGAAAACTGGTAAGAGAAACAACAACATGGACGATTAATCCGGTAGCACTACTTAAAAAATCACAAGCTGATATGGGATAAATCTATGCAAGTAAGAAAATAATATGTCAAAACAGTTAACAAGAAACAGAAGTCTTGCCTGATTGTAAATTTTGCCGTTCCAGCAGACCACATAGTGAAAATCAAAGAGACAGAGAAGCAGAGCAAATACACAGAACTGGCTAGAAAACTCAAATTGATCAGGAAGATAAAGGAAGTCAAATAACACTACTAAAATAAGTAGCTTAGAAACAATACCGGAAAAACTTTGAAAAAAAGAATCGTAGGGATTGAAATCTGATGTATAGCAGTAAAGATACAACGTATAACAGTAATGTAAACTGCAGAAATATTAAGGTCCTTAGATAAGGAGACTATTGCTCATGAACTACAGACACAAACTGGACATAAACCACAAGAGGACATCACAATGGATCATAAAAACTGAAACGATATGATTGTAAGTTACCTCCCCTGCGCACTGCCTTGCACATCCCCCTCTTTTGTGTACGTATGCGTGTCACCATAAACTGGCACCGCACCAAATAAGTGAGGAAGGTCAAGAAGAATGGAAAGACCGAGAGGATAAAGCACTAGTCAAACCTCCGCTGGATGAGGGCAGAAAGGACTGAAACCTTGCAGAGGCTTGGGGCCACTCAAATTCAAGTGAAGATCAATTGTTGCTGTCTATAAGCAATCAATAGTAAACAGATGTTGCGAAAACGCAAATTAATCTGAAAAGAATATCGAAAGATGCGAAAAGTACTGGGAATCTGGTGAGATTTATCATTCTGGCTCCAAAGAACACCATACGTGTGTTTGTTTTTAGATTATTGTGTGCCTAATTTTAGTGAGTAAAATAATAATGATAATAATAATAATAATAATAATAATAATAATAATAATTATTATTATTATTATTATATTAATAATAACAGCAACAACAACACCAACAATAATAATAATAGTAATAATAATAATAATAATAATAATAATAATAATAATAATAATAATAATTGCTTTAAATAACAAATATCAGATCAGTATTTAAAACATTACATTGACTTGAAAACGTAAACAAAAATATTTCAGAATTAAAATGCAATTAAAGACAGAACACATTTTATCAAAACGTTTTACTAAATTGAATCTAACTGAAAAAAAATATT
Source organism: Euprymna scolopes (assembly GCF_053919585.1). NCBI lineage: Eukaryota > Metazoa > Mollusca > Cephalopoda > Sepiida > Sepiolidae > Euprymna > Euprymna scolopes. Next base: position 67,367,091 of record NC_136500.1, read on the forward strand.
GACATAATCTTCCTATAAAACATTTAAATATAAAACGAGCGAATGGTACATTTTCTATAATATAAAACTTCAAAGTGTTTTTGTTTAATTCAAAATTTAACTTATATTGGCATGTTATTAAAGAAATAACTGTCTTATATAATAAAACTAAAAAAAAAATAAGCGGTTTTTTTATGGAGAAAAATGCACAAGAAAGCAGTGTCTTACGATTGACTAAAAGTGCACAATTCTTCGGGATAATCGACAGGAATTTGTTGGCATATTATAAGACATTTATAAATAAACGATACGAAATGTTCTCCAATATATACCCAAATTCTTATTTAATTAAAGCGCACATAAACATTATGGACACAACAGTAAACAATACAGGTATGCCCTATTTTTTATCCCTCCGACAGTCACTGATAAAGTTTATAAAAGCAGAAAAATAAAGCAAAGAAAAAAAAACGAAAAAAAAACACAAGAGTTTTCTCTGAACACTGTATTACATCGAAAATCTCAGAAAAAACAAACGATTTTCATACATTTAATATAATATTTAATATCCTTTCTTGGTTTTCCAATATTGCCAACTGTGTTATTATATTTTATACATACATACTGCCGTTTTTAAACACAGGAGAAATACAACATAATACTTTTGGCTGTTCTCTAATTTTTTATGCGTCCAAATCCAATTTAGATAGGCGATAACATTATATTAAGCGGCTGTCAAATGTCTGCTTAAACAACTTTTACATGGCGACTAACCACTCAGCAAATTCTTTAGACATAAAACGTGACCACGTTTTAAAGATGTCGTAAAACACGATCTTGAGAGTTGATAGCCTGGTTAGCTGGGAACCACTCTCATAAAATCGATCAGGATAGAGGAAGCTGGTTGCTGGTAATTTCAATAGCTTTGAAGAGAACAAGACCGTTTATTATGGAATGAACATTGGAGAAGAAACACTTGACTTCAATGTCAGCTGACTTAAAACCAGGACATATCTGTTTAAGTATGCGATATTAGTTTATCATCTGAACCTTAATCTACAAGTGGTCAGTTAAGTATGACTATTGTTTTCCTCAGAGACCAGCAGGCCACTTACGAGAGTTGCTTAGAAACCATTTAAGTCTCCGTAATAGTTGTGCATTAAAAACCAGAACATTTAAAGATTATTTTGGAGCCGTTTGCTTAATGCCAATAGTCATATTTTTTTTTTATTTTTAAATATGTACATACTTTTATAAGTAAGGTAAACCTGTTCTGTAAAAAATATGCCTGCAATGAGTTGAATAAGTAGGCATTTATAAGAATAATTAAAGAAATAAAAATAGAGGATAGAATATAAATATACAGCAATTAAATTTTATTGAAGGCAATATAAAGTTCTCTTCTAACTAAGAAAGCGTGTTTTAATTTTAAAACAAATGTGAGTTAGAACAATTAATGAAATTCTCATTGGGGGCCATAGTTGGGCCTCGCTTAAAATCGACAATTAAACAAAATAAAAAGAAACACATCAGATATATATGAAAAATCTTTCGAAACCATATGAACTTATTAAAATTTAATGTATTTTATTCTATAATCTTCTAGGATTGATGAATGCTCATACAGTCATTAATCCAGTCATCATGGATTTTCCCAAATGATTTGAATTGTGCCGAATCAGGATGAATGTGTTTTAAGAGTGTGCCATATTTACTATGCAATTACAATAATCCATTGATCCGAGATTGATTCGACCTATTTTAATGGCAGTCCTTTTATTATTAAATACTCCGAAATATCCAATCAAATAAATTCCATGTGGTCTATATTTCTCCTTTTCATATCAATGTCAATGTTACTCCGTTATGATTCTCATACTCATTATCGAATGTTTACTTTGGTTAACGTTTCTGATTTGTTGTAATGTATGAAATTGCAGTTTTATTGGTTAAAAGTTGAATCTCAATTTTGCTGCATTCAACATTTTTCCATGAACTATGTTTGTTAGGATCACATTTGGACTCGAATTTTAAATAATACAACTGGTAAAACCTCTAAAAAGTATATTCATAGTTTCGTCACATTTCCGTATAAAATAGCATGAACTTGATTTGCCACGATTAATTGAAAATTACTATTTTAGTCATCACCCGTTATTAAGTTTCAGCAATAATAGAACACAATAACCCAGTATTCATTCAGTATTATAATGATAATTTGTATTATACGGATTATCCGTGCTACTGTTTGTCTTTAATGTCATTCTCATGACATTTCAGCTGAAGTAATCTCTGACTTTCTTCAGGTTTCTGCTGTCACATTTGTGAATAGTTTAGTTGAAATTTGAAATCTAGATAAAAAACATTGCATATGCTTCCAGAAGCCTCGTAACTAACGCTTATTTTATTTTGTCATGTATTACTTAGATGCTTACAAAGGCAGAATCATTACTGTTTTCTGAATCGTTATCTCTCCATCCCACACTTGTTGTTTGCTATTGCATCATCTCCAAGAATTATTTTAGCTTCGTATAAAAATTGGCTCCATATAATGTCTGAAGCGGTTTTCATAAAAAAAATTAGAATTGAACCTCTTATTGCATTATAAAAAATAGATTGCTTTTGCTGCATCACTTATTACCTTATAAAAATCTTTAACATTTCTTCACTTATTTTCATAGTATAGCCTCTATTGAAAATTTTACTGTTATATTGAGCAATGCCAGACCAACGCAGGGTGGCTTAATTATTATTATTACTGGCTGACCAAGAGCTTTCACACAGGCCATAAAGGATATCTCCTGAAAAGCAACCTGTGGTGTTTCCTGGAAGCTGAGTGACCACAAATCTTCTCAGTTTTCCAGTACTATCTACCTCTTATTATCATTTGCAAATGAATTTGCATTGCCGTAACAGCCGCTTACTGATTTCTCACTAGCAACGGCCACTGGTCTCCACAGGAATTTGAGTGGAAATAAACCTCCCCAAGGTCCCAGTTTTCTTCACACTTGCAAAACGGGGGTCTGGTCAGTGCTCTCTCCTCGGTCTTTCAATCCTCCCTTACTCTTCTCGGCTATTTGAGATCATTCTTTGAGGGGACAGTGATTGGGTAATTGGAGGAGATAAAGGACGGGATAGAGAACTTATGGATATGCATCTTCAATGTTCTTAGTTCTATGCAGCGCTTCTTCATAGTTTGTCTTTGCAATAGCTCGTGTAGCCGGTGCATGCGGCTTATGTGTATTAGTCTCCGCATTCAAGGGTTTTATTTAATATTTCAGTTGTTTTTATTATTGTTATTCGTGGTATCTTTCCAACAATCCCTCTCATTCCAATTTCTCCCATTCCTTTTTCCAAGTTTTCGGAATTGTTCCTAGTGCTCTTACTATTATAGGTATTATCCTGATTTTTTTCTATCATCCATATCTCTTTCAGCTCTCTGACCAGCTCGGTGTACTTACTCAGTTTCTCCTTTTTCTTTGATATTTATTCTCTGATCAGCTGGAACAGCAAAGTCTACGATTTTGCAAGACTTATCTTTCTTGTTAATTATTACGACATCGGTATTCTTGCTTGAGTGGGTTTAGCTGTTTGTATGTCCATGTCCCGTAGGATTTTGTGATTCTCGTTTTCAAGTACTGTTGTTGGCTTAAGCTTGTACCATTTGTCTGTGCGTTTGAGGTGCAGTTTTTTTTGCACAATTCCCAGTGTACCGCCCTTCCTACTTGGTCGTGCCTGTTCTTGTATTCCTTTTGCGCTACTTTGCTAAATTCAATTAATATATGGTTTATCTTTTCGTCTTTTCGTCTTTTCGTCTTTTCTTCTTCTTCTTCTTTTTCTTCTTCTTCTTCTTCTTCTTATTATTATAATTATTATTAAGTGGTCTTGAAAACGATATGTGGAATGTGAGAGGTTTAATAAGGGGAAATATGATAGAAAAATGATTGGATAACGAAGGAGAACGTAAACTTTGAAATGTTAACAGAAGCCGAACAGGTTATGGAATTTTTGTTAACATGTAGTAACAAATAGATACGTGACAGACATCAGGCAATGGTCATGTAATGATGCATGTCTTGATGACGTAAGTTAAGAAAGGGAGATAATTTCTTGAGATACACGTAGGGTTTAGTCAGTTGTTAAAAAGAGTTTGATAAAGACAAGCGAGCGGACATACGAGCAGGCGACTTGTCGTAATGGCTCTAAACTACAAGGAATCTGTCGAGGCAAGGTTGATAAAATTTAGAACTTAGGCAACGGGCAAACATCTTAAGTAATAGTTGCTGACAATATACGTGATATTTCTAGCTGTATCCTCGAGATGAATATTCATTCACAGCTTCCAAGATTCGTCAAAACAAGGCTCAAAGGTGGACAATAGCGTGTTTCCATGTTGACCAGGTATTATACCCGACAAAACTGTGTTACGTCCGTTTGCATTGTCTGTGTGTGTTTTTTTTTATATTATGAAAAACATGTACACGCGTCATCTAGACGATCACAAAGGAGAGAATACACTTGCTATATACACATCCAACACAAAACATGTTGATGCAATAGATATACTCTAAAGTAGGCGTTATATACATTCATTAAATTGACCTTGTCTTATACACATCCGCTAAAAACAGAATTATCAAATTCTAGACGGATATGATTTAGAAATGATTAGGGTTTTACACTTTATTCGTTGAGCCATGGCTTTGAGTATGTTAGAGAATGGATAGAAAGAGAGAGAGAGAGAATGTTAAGGAATAGAGAGAGGGAGAGAGAGAGAGAGGAAGAGGTGAGTTTTAGTGTAGACACGTTGGCCGGAAGTAAAAGATCAGCTGATTTGATTGCGTGTGAGTCATGTGATCAGGTTAGCTGAATCGTTGAGATTTGATTTGGACAAAGAAGACAACGGACGGCTTCCCGTTGTCTCCTCCTCTTCACGGGGGGGGGGGAGCGAACGCTGACGTGTGTAGAAGAAGAACCCACAAAGGCCGATTTCACTTCCAACTTCTACAGGACATCTGGGAAAGTTAAATAAACTATAGAACTAATTCCTTGTCTTGGAGTGATTGAATCTTCATCCAAAAACGGATATCAAGTGTCCCTCCAGGACGAGAAATTTCTAGATGGTCCAACATCGAAGAAGTAGAGGTAGGTTCTGAAAACACATGTCACTCACACACGATTCCCTTTATGATACAACATAAATATATAAGATAATCAAACACTCAACCCTTTATTATAGAGCAACAACGTAACACACTCAATTTGGTGCCAAAATGACTAGACCACCCAGCAGGGGTGGGTTAAAAAAAAAAAGAAAAAAAAAGAACTTCGGTTACCACGGAAAAAAAAACACAACGTTTTAAAAGATGCGAACAAAAAAGAAAGAAAAACTATTGTAGCTACACATAAAAAAGGAAAAGATAAAGAAAACTAAAGAAAGAAAAACACCAACGTAGGGTCCTTTCATTGAACAGTGGAATATATATATGTATATATATATATATATCTGTTTTGTTTTGTTTTTTTAATTAAAAAAACAAAACAAAACAGATATATCAATCGACAGAGTGATAACAAATTGGTGTAAAAGAAATAGAACACATAAACTTCAGTTACAGAGGTGAAACAAAAGGGAAAAAGAAATGAGATGACTGCCACGATTACCAGAGAAAAACGTCAATCAAAAATTTGTTATGAATTTATAGGTAAAACAATTATATACATTTAAAATTGTAAATGCGTTGCGTACTTTTAAGAAAAGACAATGTGTATTTTTTTATTTGTTTGTTAAGAAACAATGGATACTTTCTGCTAATGTGGAATTGTTTTTTTTTCTCTAATTGTACGGGTTTTTTCTTGATAATTTTTTTTTCCTGGTATGGAAAAATGTTATTGTATGTAAACTGTTTTATGAAATGTTAAAATGTATGTTTTTTAGATGAAAAAAAAGAAAAAAAACACACACGTGTCGTCTTAGGGTGATGGGATTCGGTGATGTCGAGTACGATCAACATGGAAAAATCCATGGATGGAATCCCGATATATTTTGCTGAGCTATATGCCTTGAAAGCAGTCGCGGTTACCGACCTGGAAAAAAAAATTTTTTTTTTAATATAGCAAAGCGAAATATATTTCTGTCCAACATAAGGGAGCAAATGGAGTTCCCCTGACGTGGCATAAGTGGCAGTAGAGAAAATGGCAGAAAAGGCCATAATAGAAATCACTCGGATGAGTAAAAGGTGATAATTTTTTTTTCAAAAAACCCCAAGTGTTGGGTGAGGTGGACAAATTTAGTTTCCATCGATTGTTATTTTGTGTTGAATTTTGTTTTCTGAAGGATTGTCTGAAAATTTTAAGTGAGTCTTTTTTTGTTTTGTTTTGGAAACGACTATGTATTTTAATTGTAAATGTCTATGTATTTTTTGTAAACGACTGTGACTTTTAAAAATATTTTATTTATTTTTTAGATTCTATGAGGTGGTCAAAGGTTATGTAAACTGACCTCAAAATGTGCTGACGTGGACAATTTTGGGTTTCCACGAATCTATGTTTTTGTTATTTGTAATTTTTATTGGTGAGATGAGACTTTGTGAATGATTATAAGAATTTTTTAAAATTTATATTTTCATGCGATTGATGTTTTCTCACAACATTATTCTGCAGGTTTTTTCTTGTTTGTGGACATGTATTATTTTTCGCAGAAGGAGGAGGAGTGAATGTTGCCTTGTGGGATTTATTGAGATAATAATTAATTTATAAGTAAGAACATGTTGTTAATTAATTAATAATGATAGTAATAATAATGATAAAATGTTAAAAAAGAGAAGGAAATAAGATTAAGCAGTGTACGAAAAAAAAGACACACTACTGGGTTGAATAAGGGGTCAACTAGTTCTTAAGTTTGAAAGAGTCAAAGGTTCAGTCGATATTTATTCTAATTTTCGAAATGGTTGTAGAATTATTTTTATTTTTTTGTCGTTTTCGTGGGATTTTTCTCCAGATGCGTAATTCGGCGAGAGACATAGGAAAATGCTCTCGTAATATTATAAGAAAAATCTTTTATCTCGTATGAGTCATGTGCGTGTGGAAACGCGTTATAGCGTGACAAGAGATATTGTGATCTCTGCATGATTCTAAGATGCGAGATGGAAGCCATGGGGTCCTTCGAGGGCGCAAGGATTAGCGCCACATGGTTTTATTTGAAGATGTGATTTTATTTATTTTATTTATGAGTTATTGAATGATGGTATGACAGTTCCTTTGCCAGTGGAGTGAGCTTAGGATTCCCTTAGTAAAAGTGGGTAGTAAAAAAAATGTATGTCTTCGTCATACATTTTTATAAATAAGGGGGAAAGGAATCTTAAGGAATAGAGAGGGGAAGAGAGAGAAAGAGAGAGAGAGAGAGGGGGAAGAGGTGAGTTATAGTGTAGACACGTTGGCCGGAAATAAAAGATCAGCTGATTTGATTGCGTGTGAGTCATGTGATCAGGTTAGCTGAATCGTGGATATTTGATTTGGACACAGAAGACAACGGACGGCTTCCTATTGTTTCCTCCTCTTCACTGGGGGGCGAACGCTGATGTGTGCAGAAGAAGAACCCACAAAGAGGATTCGAGCCACATGGTATTATTTGTGGATGTAATTTCATTTATTTGATTTATGATTGATTGAATAATGGTATGACAGTTCCTTTGCCAGTGCGGTGAGCTTCAGATTCCCTTAGTAAAAGTGGGTAGTAAAAAAAATGTATGTCTTCGTCATACATTTTTATAAATAAGGGGGAAAGGAAAACAACGCTTTCCTTAAAGTCCAATAACACAACCTCTTCATTTCACGACGAATTTTCAAACACTCCTACTTTCACATCGGTCGTATCAACTTTACATTTCAGCCGCAATTAGCTTGTAATCCAAGACAAAAATGAAAGCAGGCTGACGATATTTTACATTCTTCTTGTATTTGGTGCCGACCCCGACTTCTCGCCTACTATATATTTTTTACGTCTCTATTTGCAGCTAATTGAATGCTATGCAAATCTATTCATATCAAATTACAACACCTATAGAAACACTTGAATAAACGAGGCTTAACACATTATTATATACAAAATAATTACGATTACACAGCGGTTTCTATGAGATTTGTTTAGCACGAATAAGTGTTGCTCGTACAATATGGGTGAATATTTAGTAATACCAGAGGTGGTATATGCTATCTGTTTATCCCGGCAATGTTTTAAGTCATTATATGTAGACAAAGAAGTGGTGGGTTTGAGCATTCTGTATCCTGTGCTTTACAATTACACGCGCATGCACGGACGATAGGATTATGATCTAACTATATATATATATATATATATATATATATATATATATATATATATATATATATATATATATATATATATATGTATATGTAACTCTTGGTTCGTTCAAAATTAATAGTCTAAAATACCACTGGACGGATGGCTTCCACGTTTTGGTATCATATATTTACTATATCCATGTGTGTTTTTATATATTTCTTTTTAATTATAACATTATACTTAATTTTTCTATGATAAATAGGTGTTTTTTTTTGTACCGATAGGCCATTTTTTATGTAGGGACAATTATTTATTACCACTTCTTGTCACGTGACCAGTGTTTCGAATTTAGCGGTTTTCCTGCTAGATCTGGAGATTTCGTTTGCAATCTAGCGGGGAATTCTAGAAAGTCTGGAGATATTTGGCACCCACACACCCACAATTTTAGATTAAAAAATAAAGAAAAGCGCTTGAAAATACTTTAACACATAAAATAAACTCATTTACGTAAGTAAAAAAGTAGCATTTATTGCCTTTGGTAACAATTATTTATTGATTATTTGTTTTGTTTTTCACCTTTTTTTCGGCTAACCATTCTTAAATCTCGCTATAAAATCGATTTTTCCAAGTACATTTTAGGTGGGGGGCATTCCAACCTCCGAAGTTTAGTTAAAAATACGATCTAAGCAACCCTGTTTTATTTAGAAGTATTTAGGCGAAAATTATAAAAAGCAAGAAGCAACAGTAAAAAAAACAAAACAAAACAAATTATACCAATACAGTAGAATTTAATTATCTGCCAACCTAAATAATTTTAATATGCTTAAACAAAGTTTTTTTGTTTTTTATTTTTCTAATTTCAGTGTTGCACCCTTATTGTGATGTTTAATTTGCAGTATATTTCAATTTAACTTTTATTATAAAAAGTTTGAGTTTATGATTTGTTTCCTGCAAAAAAATTCCCTCTCTGAAAAAAAACAGGCAAAACTAGCTGCTAAAATATGTAAGCCTTCTGGGAGCTAACCGCTTCAATATAATTCCAGAAACATATAGTGAGAAAACACGGAACATTTTATATATTGAATATACTATATTTATAATTTTTTTATGGTAGGAAGTTTAAATATGGAGTTTGGGGGGGGGGAAGTAGCGATTTTTGAAAATTTCAGACGATAAAAGTTAAAAATCTAGGATTTCTTTCTCCTGATCTCGCGGGTTTTTTTTTAAATCTCAGTTACCAACATTGCATCACTAAAAAAAACACTACAGAATGTGTTTACACTATCGGTAAATTTTCAATAGGTTATCACATGATTATTGATAATGTAACCATGTGATTGAAATTTAATTTAAATTAACCACACATAGTCGCTTTCATATCAAATATTCATCGAAAATGGTAGGTACACACAAAATGAATGCCGACGCTCAAAATGTATAAACATTTTGACTCCTCCCTTTGCTTAAAAATACACCAAAAATCAGGAAATTTACGACTTTTAATGAAAATTGCAGTATTTTTCAAATAATGATCGCAGAATATAATGAACTAATTATTTTTACTTTACTCTTAGTGAAAATGTTTTATTTGGTTTAAACAAAAAATACCTTTACTAAAGTTATGGTTTTCAGTAATAAATAAAAAACGCAAGAATTTATTTTTGCTTTTTTTATATAAATAAAGCATCGTAATTTGTAACAATAAAAAATAATTTTTACAGTCACATTAGGAAACAAGCACTTAAAGTCCGTATTAATGAATTCGATATAACTCGAAGAAAAATGAATTCTCGCATACTATTCAGGAAATTAAAAATATAATTAGATTCCTATTTCAGTCACCTAAATTATTTAGGGTGAAATGAGTTTAGAAATGTATAGCCAAACCTAAATATGTTTTTGCTTAAAAAAATAGCATTAATACAGTAAGTTAGGTAAAATTTGCATAGAATGCTCTGCTTTACGGTTGTAAAAATTTAACGGAAATTTGAATTTCAGTCTCTTTTAAATTCGGTACATTTTTACATTACGTCTTACTGATCGTTCACATTCGACACGTTAACTTTTATAGCTTTTCGGGTATTCTGGCAAGGTTAGGGGTGCCTATTCCGAAAGCCGTTCTTTACATCGGTAGATTGGTAGGTGCGTCAGAAATTTCGTGAAAAATAATGAATAATTCCACCCCGTCTGTCCAAGCTTATAACTCCTCGAAAAATGTAACTCAAGCCCTAATTTTTTCCAATAAAGGAGCTAGGACCAAGGTTACATTAAAAAACCAAAACAAAACGACATGTTTAAAAAAAAAGGGTTTGACTTCGGACTTTACAGGTAAATTTCTAAAAAACACAACTTTTGTTTGTTTTAAATTTGAATATATTATTTATTGACCTTTTCTCTTCAATTTGTGATATATAAGACTTTGGTGAATAAATTATTTACTTCTTAATAGACATTTCTAAATGGGAGGCGTGAATTATTCTACCCCCTGTCTTTCCAAGCTTATACCTACGAGAAAAATGGAAGTGAAGCCCTATTTTTTTTTCAATTAAAGGAGCAAGGACACAGGTTTCATAAAAAAAGCAAAAGAAAAAACAAACAACGTGGTTAAAAAAAAAAGGTTTTAAACTTCGAACTTTACAGGTAAATTTCTAAAAAACACAACGTTTTTTGTTTTACATTTGAATATATTACTTATTGACCTTTTCTCTTCAATTTGTGATATATAAAACTTTGGTGAGTAAATTAATTATTTACTTTTTACAAAACAATTGAAAATGGGGGGTCGTGAATAAAAAAAAACGTTTGTCTAAAATATTATATTCAGTTTATTGGAAAGAGCATAAAATTTCACATTGACCCTGACAATATCGTAAAAATAGAATCAATAGAAATATTTTGATAGATTTTTAAATTTTTAAAATTGAAAAATATGAGTTCGTAAAATTCATTACTGTTTTTTAAAAAATAAAAATGCCTTATACGGCCCACGTACTGTGCAATCCCATTCCCATGTAACAAAATTGTTGTAAACCACAAAAGTCGATGTAAACATTTAACGCTATATATAACAGCATTCGAATCAGAACATCTCAAATGCGGTCTGCTTGAAGGGTGGCGTATGATGTGGAAATGGCAACAATACTCTGATAGTATAAGCATATAAGCATGCTTTGATTAGGAACGTATATTACAATTTAAAATAATATTCTCTGACTAAATGCGTCAGTTGATATATATATATACATATATATAGCTATATATATATATATATATATATATATATATATATACACACTTGTGCCCGATATTATTCATACCCCCCTTTGAAAATTGAGTTTATTAGGTGTAACTTTGTAAGAATTTATTATTTACGTCCATATTGATACATATTCTTAATGAACCTCTTCTGATCATTTTCGTCATTTTAAAATCTCGGTATACTTGTAATAAAAGAAATATACAGCTATTTATAAAATCTGCAATGTTCAAAAATAATCATACCCCCTTATTTTTCCAGTATTAATCGAGTTTCTGACTGTTTGTTTCCAGTTTGATTCTTATTTTGAATGCTTTTATACAACCTTTGATTAATTTCATTTCGTTTTTTGCATTTTTCAGAAATTAAAATGATATCAACTGAAAACCAATAAAAGAATAAAAATTATTAGAATGGGGAAGAAAATGGAGCTTAGTAATGATCTTAGGACTAAAATTGTGAATTCACATAAGGATGGTTTAGGTTACAAGTCAATTTCCAAGAAATTTGAGGTCCCTACAACAACAGTACAGAGCATCATCAAAAAATTCCAGAGCCACCACACAACAAACAACTTGATTGGTAGAGAAAGAAAAAGGAAACTGTCTGCTAGAGCCACCAGGAATATTGTAAGAAGTGTTAATGCAAATCCAACCACCACTACTAAGGACATTTTAGAAAATCTGGAGTCTTCTGGCATAAAAATATCAAGGCAAACATTGCAAAGGACTCTGCATGAAATGGTCTGATAAGTGATTTCAATTTTAATCATACTTTTTATTTTAGATTAAAATATTAATAACTCCATTTTATTTCAGTATTTAATTTGTGTATTTCTGTTTTATTAAATGCTAGGTTTTATTTTCTCTCGTACATAAATGTTTATTTATCTACCGAGTTGATTGCAAAGATAAATTACGAATTGTACTCATTTTCAGTTCGTGAGAGGGGAATCTATCACCATACTTTCCCTAAAACACGTCTGTTGGACTTTAAGTACAACACTTAATATTTTTTTTTAATGGGGAGTAGAAAACGCATTGTGGATGCGTTATCGGCAGCTCCTGTTACGCTCGCTTCTTCTTATTTGTCCCTCAGTCCTCATTTTTTAATGAGTGATTTTTCTGACAAAGGTAGAAGAAAAAGCTGTTTTATAGGTTGGAAGTATTTTGTGCGAACAGTTGGCTGAGATGGCGGAAATTTTCTGTTTCTATGTCTATCCTTGTAGCCATGTCACTAGTAAGGGTGCTGGAGGTAAACGTTTTGTCTGGGCTGACGTTATCCGCCTGATAGTCAGGGACCCGAACCTTGGATTTACCACTAAGGAGGCTGTCCTATCAGCAGGTGTAAGTACTCGGGCTGCTGTATTGCTATTTGGTGAATGGATTCTGGACCATGCAGTAGCTTCTGGTGGGGCCTCTCGATACCATACTAGTGGGTAATTGTTACGGCTTTACTTTATCTTAGCTACAAATAAAAAAAACATTTTTCATTTCTTTTTCTCTCTTAGTTTCCCCTCTCTGTCCTGCTCTAAGTAAATCTGACGACCTAGTCCACAAATTTCAAAATTTCATCATGACAAGTTTCAAGAAAAAATACACGATTAAACCCGGTACTCCAACTTTCAACGTAGACCCCTACTACCATGTCTCCTTCTCCAACATCAGGGGTTTACGTTCTAACCTTCCAGAGGTTGAAACCCAATTACAGGAGACTAAACCAGACCTTTTATTTTTAAGTGAAACTGGCATTGGACAGGCTATTTCCCTAGAAGAGTTCGCAATTAAAGGATACTCTAACTTAACTTCTAAATCTGACCCCCAAGATCGCCATGGGCATGGAATATGTGCCTATATTAAAGATAGCTTTCCATGTGGGAGGGACATCTCCAGGGAAGATCCTAACTTACCCTATATGTGCTTCCGGGTTGCTTTAGCTCACGGCATTTTTATTTACTCTCTATCGCCCCCACAACAGCGGAGTTACTATTTTTAAAAGCATAGCTGAGAAAATTGACCAAGTCCTATCTGCTTATTCTTCAGCTAACATTCACATATGTGGAGACTTCAATGTTCACAACGTCGAATGGTTGACCCACTCAAACAAGACCGATTATGAGGGGAGGTTCTGTCATGATTTCTTCATTGCCTATGATCTCACTCAGATTGTTCAGGAACCCACCCGTGTGCCCGACAATGACGGCCAGTATGCGAGCCTACTAGACCTTTTTCTCACAACTTGCCCTGAACTATGTTCAGTTTCTGTTCTGTCGCCCCTTGGATCTTCCGACCACTCTGTTGTATCAATTAAGATAAAAATTAAATGTAATAAGTCCCCAGACGTACCTCTTCATCGTACAGTATATCGATACACTAAGGCTGACTGGGATAGCTTCCGTACATTTATAACTGATCTACCTCTGCATTCCATATTTAAAAAGGATGTGTCCTCTATAGTATTAGACCTGACAGAATGGTTAATTGTAGGTATTGACCGTTTCATACCCTCGAAAAAGTTTCAGTAAAAACCTAACAGTCAGCAGTGGTTCTCTCCAGAATGTGCTGCTGCCATTGCGCACAGAAATCACTTTTCCACTATTTCCCACGTAATAGATGTATGGAAACTAAAACCGCTTTCAGGACTGCCAGCAACCATTGTAAGAAAGTAATAAAGAGCGCAAGATGGTTGTATGCTCAATCTGTTAAGTCCAAAGTAGCTGAGCAGCGGTTTGGTTCCCACCAGTTTTGGCGAATAGCAAACAGAATCCTGAACAGAAGCGTGTGCTCCATCCCAACTATCATCAATGAACCTGAGGTAATCTCGTCAGCATCAGACAAAGCCAAACTCTTTGTCAAGAACTTTGCAGCTAATTCTACCTTTTGCGATCAAGGCCGCCAACCCTCAATATTTCCTCCTGTATCTGAAAACACACTATGTGATATACGTATATCTGTACGTGATGTTGCCAAGCTAATCAAAAACCTTGATTCCAGTAAAGCAACTGGCCCGGACGGTATTCCAATTATAGTACTCAAAAAACTTCAACCTGAACTAGCGCCCATACTAACAAAACTATTTAAACGTTGTCTTAAGGAGAATAGTTTCCCATCTCTCTGGAAAATTTCATCAGTATGCCCTGTATTTAAGAATTCAGGTGATCGCTCATCCCCCTCTCAGTACAGGCTAATAAGTCTCCTGTGCGTCATGAGTAAGTTGCTGGAATCTGTGTTAAATACAGAAGTAATCAACCATCTCAACAAAAATAATCTTCTTAGTGACACTCAATATGGTTTCCGTTCTGCTAGATCTACAGCAGATGTGCTTAAAGTTATATCTCATAGGATTAGCAAATCTCTCGACGGAGGCAACCTTTCTAGGGCAATTGGTCTTGACATATCTAAGGCCTTTGATAGGGTATGGCATAAAGGTTTACTTCATAAGATCTCTAGCTATGGTATATCTGGAAATGTATTCTCAATTATTAAATCATTTCTCTCTGATAGGTTCATAGGAGTAGTAGTTGAGGGGCAAAAATCAGAAACTCACAGTATTAATGCCGGTGTCCCTCAGGGGTTCATCCTGGGCCCAACTCTTTTCCTGATCTACATTAATGATCTTCCAAATCACACCCTTACATCATTTGTAGTCATCTATGCTGACGACACTACCATTTATGGTAGCAAATCTAAGACAGTAAACGACCAAGTTCTCTCCAATTCTCTCTCCTCTGATCTTGAGCATGTAGTACAATGGGGAAAGGAAGTGGCTGGTTACTTTTAATGCATCTAAAACCAAGCTTCTCTCTTTACATCATCAACATTCTGATCCCCATCTGGCATCAATTGAAATGAATGGCTCTCGTCTTCAGGAGGCCTCAAGTTTTGGCAAGCTTCTTGGCTTGACCATTACTCCTGATCTTAAATGGAACACGTACATCAAATCTGTTGCCAAGGACGCTGGAAAAATGGTGGGATCTTTCTATCGATCCAGTAGATATCTCACTGCTGATGCAATTCTCTATCTATATAAGAGCCAGGTACGTCTAAGGATGGAATACTGTTGCCACATCTGGGCAGGAGCTGCTAGAAAGGACTTGCCTTTCCTTGATAGAGTTCAAATTAGACTTCGTAGCCTCGTAGGAGATGTCCTTTTCTCTTCCTTGCAACCTCTATCTCACAGAAGAGATGTTGCGAGTTTGTCTTTGATGTATCGTTATTTTCATGGAAATTGTTCGACTGAGCTTCAGTCTATGGCCCCCCCTCGCAAAACTTTCACAAGAAACACTCGTCTAGCTGTAAACACTATCAATAATTTCCCCACTCTTTATCTGTGCCTAAACCTAAACGTAGATTCCATGAACAAAGCTTTTTTATTAGAACTGCACGCCTGTTGAATTGTTTTCCGTTTTCCTGCTTTCCGGCTGACTACAATATGGTTGTCTTCAAGTCTAACGTAAATAAGTTCTTGATGAGCCGTTCCATATAAGTTATCAAATTTAACAAATTTTCATTACTAATGATTATTACATTGTCCAATTTCTACTGTACACTCTTTAACCCTTATCCTTGAGTGGCCTCTTGGCCTTGATAATGTGTTGATACCTATGAAAAAAAGAAAAAAGTCTAATGTGAACAAGTTCTTATTGAATCGTCCCCCAAAGTAATCCAAGTTACAAAATTCCTACTGTTTACTATGCTAAAATCACAATGACTAATGTATACCAATTAACCCTTATCCTCGAGTGGCCTCTGGGCCTTGATAAGTGGTGACACCCATGTAAAAAAAAAGAAGACCAAGAAGGACTCCATTGCACACCGGAAAACACCTTGCAGCACGTCTAAAGTTTGCTAGGACCCATGTGAATTCTCCAGAGTCCGTTTTCTCAAGTATTTTGTGGACTGACGAAACAAAAATTGAATTATTTGGCCATATGGATGCTTCTTACGTTTGGAGGAAGAAAGGCGAATCTTACAACGCAAAGAACACCATACCCACGGTGAAACATGGTGATGGTAGCCTAATGTTTTGGGGCTCCTTTTCGGCTAGTGGTCCAGGTAGTTTGGTCAAGATAGATGGAACCATGAAGAAGGAGCAATATTTGGAGATACTCCAGAAAAACATTAGACAGGATGCGGAGAAGCTCCATTTAGGACCAAACTGGGTACTTCAACAGGATAATGATCCAAAACATACTGCCAAAATAGTCAAGAAATGGTTTGAGGATAATCAAATTAATGTTTTGGAATGGCCTAGCCAGAGTCCCGACCTGAACCCTATCGAAAACTTCTGGCACATATTGAAAACTGAGGTTAAAAAGCGGAAACCTATAAATTTGAGGGATTTGGAGAACTACTGCATTGAAGAATGGTCAAAAATCAGTGTTGATGCTTGTAAAAACCTTGTTGATAAATATCCAAAATGGTTACAGGCAGTTATTTAGAATAAAGGGAATGCTATTGACTATTAGTAAGAGAGGTATGAATAATTTTGAACTAGTGCCATTATTGTTTTTCTTTGTATAATGTTTCAAACTTGCACAATTTATTTATTTGTTGAGTTTAAATTAAATGCTTATGCTTGATTTATTGTTTGAAATCCCTTTAATATTGTCTACCTTCTGGTTTGAGCAATATTCTTATACAAATCTCAAAGTTCCGAGGGGTATGAATAATATCGGGCACAAGTGTATATATATATATATATATATATATATATATATATATATATATATATATATATATATATATACTAACGGTCAAGAAGCTAGTATAGTTTAGTTTTTTTTTAATATTTCTCCAGAACCTTCGGGGGAATTACAAGTAAATTTCAACACATTTTACATATCTCTTATGTTGATACACTGTGTTGATTACACTTTTACACGTCATTATAAAGAATCGATAAAAAGTTGTGAGCATTTCAATTTTTGTTCAATTAAAGTTGCTAAAATCGTGAGACAAAGAAAATAAATTAAAATATAATGACATTGAAACATCAAAATACCCAAAATTGGTGGACATACATTTAATATCTAGTGAACAAGCCTTTATATTTTATAATTGCAGCGCACCTTCTACTGCAAGATTGAATGAGATGGCGATATTCATCACGTGAAACTATTGCCCATTCTGTAAGTTTTAGCCCAAAATCTTCAGTATTAATAAAGTTCCTTGCAATCACACGGTTCCCAAAAGTAGGCCATGTTTAGGTCCAGATTAACGCTGGTGCTTAGACGGACCAGATCAGTCGTTCCTTCCGAATAACTCATTTCAAACACATTTATGTTACCGTTTTCCTCGTGCAGTTAACCGTTTTTATCGTACATTTTTCATGAAATCTTTCGCTAGCAAACCTTTTATGAATTTCTTCCAGTCAGATCCATATACATTAAACTTATTTTCATCAGAAAAAAAAATACATTTCGCCATGATTACATATCCACAACATATGCTCTTGATCAAAGCTTAATCTGAGTTTCTTGTTCTTCTTGTTTATCAAAGGTTTATTAGCTGGTGATCTTGCAAACAGACCAATTATATTCAGGCTTGATACTGATTTACGAAACGCTTTGATGTCAAGGTAGGCATGTACTTTACGAGAAATGCTGGCAGCTGTCGGAAGCCTATCGTTCAGTGTTATCCCCGTAATCAATCGATCTTGTTTAGGAGAAGTTATGCGAGGTCTGCTGTTTTTTTCGGTGGTAGAATTTTCCCAGTAATCCTTTATAACTCTCCCAACGGTACTTTTAAACAGCTTCAAGTAATCAGCTATCTTCCGTATTGAATGGTTTTCCCCATGAAGTTTAATAATTGATTTCTAGACAGAACCATCAATTTTAGATGTCATAATGATGGTGAAACCGGCTGCAATGACTACAAAGTTACGTAATGGACTCATTCGTCACAGTCCACAATCCACAATACATTATTTTCTTTTCTTTGCCCCACGGTTTGGCCACTTTAATTAAAAAATTGAAATGCTCATAACTTTTTTCTATCCTTTTATAATGAAGTATAATTAATACAGTGTATCAATATAAGAGATATGTTAAATGTGTGTAAGTTTAGTTGTAACTCTCTCCCCAGAATGTTCTGGAGAACTTGAAAAAACACCCCTAAACTGTCCCATATTTTTGGCCGCTAGTGTGTGTATATATATATATATATATATATATATATATATATATATATATATATATATATATATATACATACGTCAATTGAATAGAATCACAACCTACATGATTAGAATTTCACTTATTTTGGCGTTAAGCTCTTACAGCTGTTTCGTGAAAGGATGGACAATTACCTCTCGTCAATCGATTTCTCATTCGTTCCTCGAACCAGTGAAATCTTAATAAAAGCTAAAATTAAATTAGAATATCCTTAAAAAGTGAGACTAATTTAAAGTAGTGCCCCCAAAATGGACTAAAAACAAAGTAATAGGAATATGTTCTTGACTGTAAGGGTTGTACGAAACTAAAAACTAAGTATAAATATGAGCTCCATTCCATATGGAGGGAAAAATAAACGTGTTCACAACGGATTTAAAAGCTAGTTGGGAATAGTTGTAAGCGTCTCTGAGGAGTGACTGGATGGAAGATTTACAGTTCTATGGACGAGAGGTAATTGTCCATCCTTTCACGAAACAGCTGTAAGAGCTTAACGCCAAAATAAGTGAATTTCTATTCATGTTGGTTGTGATTTTATTCAATTGACGTATATAAGCTCTGGAAACTCTTTTGAAAATTCATTGAGCTGAGATTATAATAGAGTTGGTATTATAGACAATCATATTCTAAACTTGCAACAGAAAGGAATTGTCGATAAAATAAAATAATATATATATATATAAATATATATATATATATATATATATGTATATATATATATATATATATATGTGTGAAAAGATAACGCTATTCACTCAATGTTTTCTGCGCAAATATATATTTCTGGTTAGAAGTTTTCTTGGAAATATAATTTGGTACTGATGGAGTATAATAACCGTGCTATAGCTGGGAAAGTCCAAGCAGTTTAAAGGAAACGCCGGAGTACTGAGCGCCTTAATCTTTAAAAGATAATTATAAAGGAAATAAATGTGTTCTCTTAATTAATTTATTATGAAATATAATAAATATTTATCTTAGTCGGAACCAAAAAAAGCAACGTTGTTTTTTGTTTTCTAACTGACCACAACGTAGGTCGGCTTTCAATACTCGTCGCCATACAAAACTGGTTCCCAATACATATCACCAGACACTACTAGTTCTAAATGAACTGTATCAGATACAGTACTAGATTGACCGGCTCGCTTTCGAAAAGATAACAGGAAATGATCGCATGCTTTTAAACGTAACTTTTCTCATCGCCCTAGTCATTTACTATTTCTTCATGTTGCTCGAGTTTTATACATTTTTATCCGTAATGTAAGAGCCACTTCAAGTCATGAAATGTTAATATGGCACGTGAGTCGTCATTTAATAATGGAGTAAGGCTACGTTACCTAATTAACTATAAACACCGGAAACATAATTAAAATATCTTAATAAAAGCAAGTTTACTATCAATTATTTGTAATTCAAAATAAATAAATATTTATTCATGTGAATTACCTTACAATGAGTATTTGTTTGCTTTTTCTTCTGAAATTTGAAATTTTTACAAGTTTCCTAAAAAAGTTTAATAATTATTCAAAAATATTGTTTTCATTTTTCAATAAAGTTTTCATTGAATTAGCTACGTTATGACAAAAATAATATTTTTAACTGAAAATTTGCCCAGGGTTACAAATCAGAAAATATCCCGAAACTTAGTTCGGAACATATCGGCGTTTTTCGTAAACCGCCATGTCTATTCCAGCGATTGCACGGTGCTTATATTGCATAATACGAAACGTTCAAATATTATCACATGTTTCATTTTAATACGTTTTTAATTAGGATCAAGTAATAAAACGAAGTTGTCTTCATAGAATTAACAATTTACACACTGCAAACAGATTTAACGAATCGAGACTTCCATGTGTTTTAAATAATAAAGAATATAAATAACATAATTATTTAAAAGTTTTTTTTTACTGAAATATTTTATTTTGTCCCACGAAACAATAAAAAAATCGATTAAAAATAATTTTGTTGCTTTACGTTCTAGTGGTTTTCAATAATTAAAGGACCTAACCGACAATTACTTCTAGTGACCCAAGATGTATTTCGGAGAAAAATTCCAATTCCATCTTATGAGAATTTAGTGTATTGAATGTATTTGAATGCACTTGGTGAAAATATATCGCCCTAGAAAACACCCATAAAAACAAACTTTTCTATAGATAGGTAACTATAACCTTTCCTGTTCCATTATTTACTTTTCTCATATCATTGTGATGTTGTGCGGAATTATATACCGTCTGGCAAAGAACCAATAATGTGACCGAAAGGTTTCAATAAGTATGCTCAGGTATACGAATGATGCAAACATAATCCGGATAATTCGAGGCGAGCCGGAATTCCATCTCAGAGAATTTGTTCCAAGAAAAGAATGGATTCTGTCTCATTAAATTGTCATAATGTCAATTTGATGAAGTTTATGATCGATCGAGACAGACACGTAAAGTTTATCTCGTTTCATTTGGAATAAATCATTGTATTTACTCAATAGACTAGTGCTATATGTAACTCTATATACTATTAGCTATATATAAATATATAAAATACATGACAAAAAGTCTATATTCCAAATGTAAAGATGCTTCCCAACTTACCGTTTATTTCTTTAAACATGTTAACACTTTTAATTCTTGACAGCACCTATTTCGTACCGCAGAGTCATCATGCAATTATTAGTTCATTTTTTTAAAAACAGTTTATTCCGCCATTAAGTAAGCAGAAGAAAATGAATTCATTAATATAAAAGAAAATATATACATATGGGAATTATTACAAATTCCCTCATTTTCTGTTTTCTTTTCTTAACATATTTTGAAATTTGGATTACAGATATTTTGTCATATATTTGCATATGATCTATAGTTAAAAAGAACCTCATAAATTAAATGATTAGTATAATTAAAAGGTCAAGTATAATTGATAATCATCTTTTCAATATATATATATATATATATATATATATATATATATATATATATATATATATATATATATATTGGCATTTTATGGGTGAGGGGTGTGAGTGCATTTCCTACTGGCTCCAAAATGACTGATCCGAGTTTTTGCAAATTCCGCACAAAAGAAAGTTATGTCAGAGTTATTATGTTGGTTTTGCTTCTGATACGTATTTAAGATCAACATTCGAAAAAATAAGATTCCAAATCAAGTCCAATTTTTACCAACGTTCACGCCTTTACACAACCTAACATCACATAATGGTTGATCGTAAACTTTATCAGAATTCATTTGGAGAAAAAACTTGTATTTACACAATACACTGGTACAATTTCACTAGCTCTCTCTCTTACTCTCTCTCTAACTTTCTCTCTCTCTCTCTCTCTCTCTCTATATATATATATATATATATATATATATATAAGGCATTTGTCTATTAGTCTATGTGTAGGTGTGTGTGTGTGTGTGTGTGGATTCGTTCTCTATGGACTCTTAAACAGCTATGTTGATTTCTTTGAAATTTGACACAAATGTACTTTATATATCTAGAGGTTTTGGTAAAATAGGTTCTCGATTGCCATTTCTTCGTTAGGTATCGGAAATTGCTAATCGACAAAGCATTGATTAAACAAGAAACAGTGCGTTTTTACGACAGGTAACATCCTTATACAGCCTAACATCACATGTATATTTGCGAAGTTTTATCACCACACCAACTGAATAGACTGTTGAACAAAATAAACAGTAAGTTATTTGATAAGACAGGCGCTCGTTCGAAATGAATGTTTATGTTTAGAGCACAACTGATCCATGATATTTGACCTTTTGCATTTCAACTGAAATTCATAGAATACACGGTAGGTTCTCTAAGGTTTAAAGTAGAATACAACATATTGGGGATTAACTTACTCCAGGGTGCATATGAAACTTACTTCCAGTACATTGCAACTAGAGCAAAAAATCAATCGATTTGCTTGAAAAATAGGGGATTTCACTGATTGCAGTTACAATAAATGCATTGGACGAGTGGACAATTCGTTGATTCTCTTTCAATAACCAGACGCATCGTGTTTCTCTACTAGTATATAGAAACCCATATATATATATATATATATATATATATATATATATATGTACATACACACACATATATATATATATATATATATATATATATATATATATACGTGAAAGTGTCTGTCTTTCTGCTTGTCTGTCTGTGTCGGTGTGTCTGTCTGTATACATTTCCCTAAGAATTAACTCTGTCAATTTTCAGTCTACAGACTTCTGGAAAGTATTTCTTTCGAAAATCGGCGTATAAATGATAATCCACTTCAATTGTGTTTGCATTTTCGAAAATTAAACATGTTTTTAACTATTCTTAAAGTGTTTTTAACATAGTTTATTTATTACTTGTTCTTATATATATATACATACTTCATATATATACATATATACATATATACATATATATATATAATATATATTTTTTTTATATTAATATTCCTATTAAAAATGCTTTTCTCTATTTATTTAAAAACACAAATACAACTTTATTATATATGGGTCATAGAATTACAATAATCCGCAAAGGATCTTGCTAATTTTTATATTCTTTTTAACATTCGTTTGGAATAAATCTTCTTGAAGTTTTTTTTTCGTTTTCTTATGAGATAATCATCGTTAGTTAACTATTACTTGTAATGATATTCATGTGTATATTCTATATGAACTATACCTGCGTATTATTTGCGTAAAAGATTATAGTAAACAAAAACATTATATATATATATATATATATATATATATATATATATATATATACTAGCGGTGGGTACCCGGCGTTGCCCGGTGTTTTAGATGCATTTGTGGTTGGGGGGGTAAAATGAAAACAAATTGAAGTAATAACCCGGTTTAAATATTATAAAAACAAACAATGTTAAAACTATCAAGAAAAAATCATGAAAAAAAAAACAATTACAAAAATGAACGTGATGCAATACAAACGGTCCGGCTATGCCCGGATTTGGGAAAAAATAAAAAAAATGTTTGATGGAGGGGGCGGCGTGCTCGAACTCAAATCATTGAGGCGAAAGCGAAAAAAAGCGATGAATTGACTAAAAATTGAATTAGGTCAAATATCAATTCCGTAGTGAATTTATTTGTTTTAATGTTAATTGTAGTGTAATGCAAGTGAATTTACGATATCGTTGCGCTGTAATAATAAACAATAAAGAATGAATTCTTTATGTAAAAATAAATCTTTTATTTAAGGTAAAAACAGAAAGTATATATCAGGGAAAATGATAAAGAAAGAACGGCATAAATAACCTTGCACGATTCCAAACCGGTGTTTCCTCGTACTGTTCTTTGTGAACGCATCCGCTGCGGTGTAAATGAGGAGAGGGGGAAGGAGGACTCTTATAGAGAGAAAAGATGTTGCAATTCCATTGAATCTAACCGATTTTGGCAGTGAACTCACACCGGGAAAAATATAGGAATGTACGAATATCGAAGAAGTGTAAGGGCAATAGGTCTATAGAACAGCTCAGATCCTTTACTGCAGTTTGTGCACATTACATTTGCATGTAATGTCTTGATTTTTAATCTTATTAAGGTCAAACTGACAGGGAAAAAAATGAGTTAATTTTATTAATATAGATAGAAGATAGAAGAAAGAAGAAAGAATAGAAGAATATATATGTATATATGTGTATATAGATTTCTTTGAAAACATTCCTACCAAACTCCTCTGTCAGTTTTTTTCGACAAATGAACCTATACGAAACGTTATATTTCAGTTTAGTTTGGGAAAATGGGTGCAAAAGTATGGAAATTAAAGAAATGGAATTTGGCATGTAACGGTCGAACGACGGCATTACGAATATGCATGTGTAATTATGGTTTATGTTTTAATTTTTAGCCTTACTCAGGCATTCATATCAAAGAAAAAAGTAAGTCGTAAGCTAAATGTTTGGGTTTCAATTCTCAGTGGTGGCGCACGAGGCAGTTTTTTTTAACTTTCAAAATTATTACTATGTAATAAGTTTAATATAAAATAATAAATACGAAATTTGCATTCATGAAAATATCATACTTAAGCGTATCTTACGACCGCGCAATGTCATGCAAATAGCTTTATATATATATATATATATATATATATATATATATATATATATATATATATATATATATAGGATTGCTTTTTTCTTGTTCAGAATATATTTCATTGGACGCTTATCATTGGGAATTAATTATTAAGGACTATTTTAACTCCTTAAACCACGTTGTTTCACGCCTTGTCTCGAGCGATTTCCATTAAATTTAACTAAATATACAATACTAATCATACGCGTAGTAATGTATAATAAACAGACTCGAGTTAGTTCAGTAATTAAATAATTAACCCCGCATGCAAACATTTCATCCAGGTAAATATATTTATTTAGTATATAGATGCCAACAAATATATTTAATACCATGGTTTAATTATGTATTAGTAATTATAGGTTATACATTTGTTAATATGTTTTGTTTTTTTTTAATATTACTGGCTATCGCATAATCACATTGTCAAAGAGGTTTCTGGTATATCACAAACGTTAATCTAGGCTAGCTTGGTCAGTAGCAGGTGGGAAATCATTTTGGGAATATCACGCGCTTTATGTGAGAGCATACTGGGATTTTCTTACAGTAACTTTATAACCTGAACCAAAATATTTTTCCTTGACGAGAATAAACAAGATACTTGTGAATTTTATATTTAGACGATAGTAAAAATTTAATCATAGTTTTTCTTTCGAACGCTTTTTAAAATCTTGCCTCCTTTAATTTTTATATTTACTTGTAGCATTTCATAAACGCTATTTATGGCAAGGGGGAATTTATTGCTGTTTCCTGGGTCGAGATCTATCAATAAACAACATATGTTTCGCTATTTTTTGCAAGAAAATAGCATAGTTCAGGTTAAAATGAATGAGACGAAAATAGTTTTATTAAACAAATATGTGGTTAATTCTAATTCTTATCATTTCTATACAAGTCCGACAATATGGACCCCGTTACTTGTGCGTTAACAGCGTAATGTTGAAGTCCAATATCCAGAACTGTACGCATACAATAAGGCTGTATTTCAGCAAGAGCGCATTGAAAATTCTCTTCTAAATCGTCTAGTTCGTCTGCTTATTGAACGTAGACATAATAAATACAATGAAGTTAAATCGTACAAACTTGTTGTGGCTAGCTGCGAGGTCTATTTCGTGAAATAATTCGTTCATCAGATGTTTCTCTCAGTAAATTAATCGTATTTGCAAACGCCTTTTGGGTCTTAGTCTCTTTATGGGGAATTACCAAACCAAGCTGAACTCCAAATAATCAATAGTTGCATAATCCTCAATTAAAAAATACCGTTTCCTATATATATATATATATATATATATATATATATATATATATATATATATATATATATATATATATACATACATATATATATGCGTGTATATATATATATATATATATATATATATATATATATATATATATATATATATATATATATATATATATAGGATGGAATGATAAAATATCGCCCTGGAAAATGACATTATACCATATTCTGTTTGACAAAAACCGATCTTTTATGCAGTTCACCTCTAGTTTGCCAGTTTTGTACAAATCCCAAAAGCGATGGAAGCCTGGAAGCGAGATTGGAGATGTGCCGTTGTACAACTCAATCTTAATACTACCCAAATTATGATAAAAGATCATTACTAGTACTCGCAACATTCATCATTGTACTCACAGGAATAACAGGGACGTGCTCAGGATAATAAACAGCAACTTTTTCAGCCATGGTTATGGTCTTTTGTGTTGTTTCAAGTGATGGTCACATCATGCCACCCCACATCTTTGAAGTCGGCTTGAAAGTCAACACCAACATGTCCTTCGATACGCTGAAGAGTTATCTTCTGGTGTAATCAGGTGGCCGGTGGCAGCCACTGGGTGTGGCAGCAAGACCAAATGCCGGCCCACAAGTTCATAGGGACACAGGTTTGGTATAAAAAAGTGCTACGACTTTGTACCCTTCCCTTACTTGCCCTGTACTCCTCAATCTGAAACCGCTGAACTACTTCGTTTGATCATACGTCGAGAGCATCACTAACATGCCCTCTCATACATCACAGCCAGCCTGATCGCCGCCATCCACCGAGTATTCGTCGAGCTCCTGCCGGCGCTTGTGAAAAAGGCATGCTCCCAGTTCCGGGCCCGTATGGGGGTGGTGATTGAGGCTGAATGCAGTTATATTGAATAGATGACAGCTCTACTACATAATCAAGTTATCTGAAGTGATTTTTGTCAATAAAAGTTTAAAAATAAATCTGTAATGTTGTTTCATGTAGAGCAACACTATCATGGTTCAACCATATATATATATATATATATATATATATATATATATATATATATATACATATATATTCATACGTACATATATGTATATAAAAATTATCCACACCCACACACGCACACTCGCGCACACATACACAAATATATATATATATATATATATATATATATATATATATATATATATATATATATTTATATATATAACAACGAGAAAATAAAAAAAAAGTACGGATACCTTATACTTACAGAACGCAGGCAATACATAATTGATGTCTTAATATTTTCGTTATTTGACAGATGTCTTTGTCAATCTAAATATAATACCGTTGACTTGAGTGATAATAGGTGGAGTCATTGTCTGTTTTATTTCTTGAGTCGGCCCCCGTGACTATAGTCGAATGAAAATATCATTTAAAAACAGAATAAGTTCTTAGAAACTCTATATTAAAATATTAAACGTTCGTGTGCCTGTGAAATTTTCAAATCGGTTTTATTTGCTATTATAAGATCTCGTTTGGCATTTTATCACGCTCTTGTGGAAAACATGCTCCCAGTTAAGGACTCCTATCGAGGCGGTGATTTTGGCTAAAGGCAACTACATTGAATAAAAGTCAGCTCTACCTCACAATCAAGTAACCTGGCTTTTTTTTTTCAATAATGCTTTAAAATAAAACTGGATTTTTTTTGTTTTTGTTTAGGGCAACACTTTTTATCGTTCCACTCTGTATATTCATCTCCTAACAGCAAATGGATGTATGCCTTAAGATAGGCCCATACCGCATCATAGCGCACTGTTTTGATTTGTTTAAGTAATATACCAGTGTATATTAAAAAATATTCGATAGTATTTGAACATGATACATCCGATTCCATAGACTATGACGATATTCATCAGACACCCGCTATGCGCATCCCGTTGACTTTGATCCAAACAGAAATGCCGTGATGTGAGATAAGACAATGTTACTTCCAGCAATTCAACTAGTATTAGAGATTTCTGTTTTGGATATTAGCACCAGTGTTGCAATCAAGTGTAAAAAGTTCCAGACTTGCGCCTTTCGCCTTCAGTGCACAGGAATGGTTGTCCGACCACTCCGGAAATCAATTCTGGCAGTCACCTTCTCTCTCTCTCTCTCTCTCTCTCTCTCTCTCTCTCTCTCTCTAGCAAGCTAGCTAGCTAGCTATCTCTATTTATCTCCATCTCTTTCTTCAATGCCATTTCAGCTCAATGGGGATTTCTTCGTAACAAAATCGAGCCAAAATCCGTTGGCCGGCCATCTAGACACCAACGACCTGACACAGAACAGGACCGAGTGCCGTTCGCGTAAAGGCTTAGAACGCTTCCATTGTTCGCGGTTCCAAATAATTCCGCTTGAGATTCGCACAAACAAATGCCAAAGAACCTGATCATGGCCTCCTCAAAACAATCGACGGTATCGCAAAAGATTCTATTGAACAAATTCTTTAAAAAAAAATGTGTAACGAAGTGTATTTGAGATAAAATGTCTGGAACACTTATCGGTTTGTTCTTATGGCAATACACATTTTGCAGTTATTTAATGCTTACATAATTCACGTGTCATCTGTTGCACTATACAATTTAATGAACACAAAATGTTATAATCCATAAAACTGGGGAAAAATTATTGTTTCATGTCATTCTAAACTTATATAGCTGCGTAAATTATATGAACAGTTCAGATCAAATAGTCCAGTACAGCAATCCTCTGTGAATTGGTATCGATGTGAGATGCTTTTGTAAAACGTATATCAACCAAGTAGAAGGCTTTATTTATAAAGTAAGGAAATAACGTTTAAAACAGCATTCGTGCGTTTTTTAATATTGATAATTAATATTGATAGAAACATATTTTTTTAGACAAAGTAATAAGAATTAAGAAAAAATACTTAAGAATTCTTTTAATTAATGCAAACATCTAATTTATAAAACTTACTATGTCTATCTGTCTGTCCGTCTATCGAACTGTATCACTTCCAAATCTACCTCTTCCGAAACTAATTTTAAAATTCCATCTCGTCTTCAAATTTTCAAACTCTTTCTCTACCGAAACTAAAAGTCGCAAAGCAGCGCGAGGGGCCTCAGATGATTTTTAGAGACTGTTCTTTTATGCGTCTTTAGCTGGTTAAAAGAGTTATTAATTGGTAAAAATGGGGTTAAAATTGAAAAAAAAACATCGTTATACATTTTATACAATTATCTTAGCTGATTTTTAATCTGTTCATATGCATGTTTCGTTGGTACAGTGGTAACGTTACCAGCTTGGAATGCTCCAATTTTGCATTATGTTCTGATTCTAGCTGATGGCACCCAGATACTTTTACTTTACTTTGGAAATCACGACTCTATAATAATATACACGGAATCTAGAGAAATTAAAATATCATATTTAAGCGTATTTTACGACAAGGCCAAGCCAAACGCTACTCACCCCACACCGCTAGTAATATATAATAATCGAAATATACTCAATGTAATCAAATAAAAATGTCTAGGATAAAAAATGAGACTATTCTATAAACAGGTAGATTTTGTCATGGTGTTTTTTTAATATCATATTAAGCAAGCTGGAAGTGGGGCATTCTCCAGATTTCATAAATTCACTCACTTTCTAATACATTCTAACCGTCCCTTTAAATGCTATTGTTTTTTGTCTCTCTTGCACTTGGTTGACCGGATATTTTTTGCATCTAAATTTAAAAATTCTTTTTCATGAATCAAGTTGCTGGAAAGTTTTCATGTGCATGCGTATATGTTTGAATAGCCGAAACAAAAGAACAAATAGTTTATAGCCTTACTTGTAGATGGAAAATTACAATGAAATTACAATGATGGAGATCTGCCTTATGTTTTAGTTTTATTTCTTGCAATAAATAATAATTTGTTATTTCATTATTTTTTCCTTTCCGCTCTGTTTAATCTCTAATTATTGGACACATTAATTGTAACTAAAAGGAATATTTTTCTTATTGAAGAGCTCTTCAACATCATATTGACCAGCAGATTCAAATTTGCGTAATTTACAGATCCGTTCCATTCGGCAGAAACATTTATTATTTTATGCAAATACCGATCTATCTATTATCTTATTGAAGAGCTCTTCAACATAACGTTGAACAGCGCATTAAAATTTTCGTATATTTTTTACAGATCCGTTCCATTCGGCAGAAACAATGATTATTTTATGCAATACCGAACTATCTATTTTTTATTGAAAAACTCTTCAACAGCACATTGAACAGCACATTCGAATTCTCGTATATTTTTTACAGATCCGTTCTATTTGGCAGAAATAATTATTATTTCATGCCAATGCTGAACTATCTCGCACATATACTCATCAAAGAAAAAAAAGAAAACAATTTTTGCTGTAATAGAGCACAACGCCATACACCCAAAACTATTATACATACCAAAACTTACTGTTGTGGTGGCGCACATTCATTTGCATATGGGGATAGTAATTACACATAAATAGGAAGACTTAGTTAGTCTGAGTGTGTGTTCACCAGAAGCCACCGAAGGCCGCCGAGAGCAGCTATGTTCTCCAGCAAAGACTCTCTTATTTGACACCATTATGTAAATATCCTGTAAATATACCTTTTCCTAATACACTTCTTATTTGATCTACCTTTGTTTGTAGAGTCGTCATGTGTATTGCTTTCTACGTTACTTGTTTCAACCTGCAACCTTAACACTACTCTTCGTACATTTGTATAATAAATATATTTGTCAATGATGTATTTTGATTTAAATTCGCCGCCTCTTAAAATGTGTGCGTATTTACATATAAAGCTACCTATTCGATACACATATAAGATAAAGAGCGAGAGAAATAGCATGGGTGTGAATTCGGGACCGCTTCAATTCGTGGATTCCTTTGCATATTGGTTACGAGGCTTTTCTACTTATTAGTAACGCTATAAACTATGTGTTCTTTTTTTTCGGCCATTCAAACATATACACATGCACATGAAAAAAACATAACTTTGGTAAAACAAACAAAGGCATCTATCAAATTATCAACAAATATTTATCAATCGACAAGACGATTATCATTATACATGCATTAAATGGTTAATGATTAAATATTCCCAACACACTAGAGACTTATCCTTTAGAATATTCCCAGACTAATTAAACATTGTTAAATTCTTCATCAATTGCATCAGCTATACCTTTAACAGTAGTTCTTCTTGCTACAACTTGGGCATTAATTATTCAATATGAAAAAATGTTGAATTTTGTCTGGCAAATATGTAATTTTTATGCCCGTCTAAAAGTAAAACACCCTCTAAAAGTAAAACACGATAACATCAAGGAAGTTTATATTTTCTTGGTAGGTGTTATAATTCCAATACAAGTCTGATATTGGGATATCTAAGATGTAGACAGATTTATTTATTTTCTTGGGGTCAACAAGATCAATCTTCATTAAAGATTATAGGTATTTCAGTATTATTACTAGGGCTATGACAACAGAATATTCTTTTTCGAAATTTGGACTCTCGAGTATATATCTAACACAATTCATTTAGAAAAAGAAAATGTCGATTCATTCATAGGAGGAGCTGTCATATGAAGGAAAAAAATTAGCAAGTATTGGCGAGAGAGAAGAGTAAAGGAGAAATGATAATACTGAGAGAAGTATGCCACACTTTTGACACGGGTAACGCCGAGTAATCTTGCTAGTAAAATATAAAACAAAGCTTCGTTGTTTACTAAGTTTGGAAACACACACACGAACATCTAAAACATGGATAAAACAATTATTTGTCCCGTGCCTCCTTGGATTTAATACAAAATTTGCAATTAGGTTCAGATATCCACTTATTTATCAGAAATATTCGTCAACTGCAGACGATATCAATTTATTTATCAGAAATATTTGTCAACTGCAGACGATATCAATTTATTTATCAGAAATATTTGTCAACTGCAGACGATATCAGTTTATTTATCAGAAATATTTGTCAACTGCAGACGATATCAATTTATTTATCAGAAATATTTGTCAACTGCAGACGATATCAATTTATTTATCAGAAATATTCGTCAACCGCAGACGATATCAATTTATTTATCAGAAATATTCGTCAACTGAAGAGGATATCAATTTATTTATCAGAAATACTCGTCAACTGCAGACGAAGAGGGTTTTTTTTTCTGTATAATAAAACATTGAAATAAATGAAGTGAATCTTATGTTAAGGTATGCGAGGGAAATGCCAACGTAATAATTATAAAAATGCAAGCATGTATGTTACACAAATCTTGTAAATTTGTGTACGTATGCGTGTACTCATGTATATGTTCTATTTATATGCATGCGTATCACTATTCTTTTTCCATTTGATAAAGTCAGGTTAATTTTAAGGCTCGTATAATGTAACCCATTGCGAATGCCCACATAGTCGGTTTTTAGCGACTAAAATGAGTTTGTTTACGACTTTATTATCATTGCCATCCAAGGTAAATTTTTAAAACAATATTAAGACGTCGAAACATAAAAGCGAAATAAAAATGAACCTGTATTCTTTTAGAAGTTTAATTTAAGCAACGAGTGTAAATGTAAACAAAGTCAAACAATTATAATATTTAATTAGTGATAGTAAAATATATAACTTCATAAAATATATGTTTTGCGTGTTTTATAAAGTAAACGAACCGAGAAACTTCAATCTTCAGCAGCAAACCGCTAGAGTGTACTGCCGCTTACAAATGACAATCCACGTAGACAGTTTTAAGTATCATATATCTATATTCTAGCCATTGTTTAGTAAGTAACGTGACTTTAAATGTTTGTTTCATATAAAATCCGTCAATCAGGAAAACAATTGACTCACTGGAGAATCGATTATGAAACTCAGAATACTTTCTGAATGGTTCAAATGCAAATAAAATCTTTCATATATAACCAGCTTCTTCGCCACGTTTCTAGTTATGAATTTAAAACAGACTTTATTTTATCGCCATACAACGGTAATCTGCCTACTACTGACTTTTGCAGTTCAAGAAAGGTCAGGAAATCTCTACCATTATTGATACAAACATAGAAATAATTTGCAGGCGAATAATCTGTCAGGTGTACTACAAATTCAGGATGCGTCCCTTCGAAAGATTGGATGGCGGTATTGCGAGAACCATGAACGTGCATGAAATAGACTTGGTAGAAAAGTCAAGCAAGGAATACATTTTATTAATACAAAATGCAGTGCTTAGAAACGATTATATGAGTGGATTTTTTTTTGGGGGGGGGTACATTTTATTATCATATTAGCAGGGCCACCCGATCCTAATAGGGTAAACGTATATTTTTCTACTACGCTAATTTCTCGAGGGCTCTATATATGTCTCTTCATCCTTATCTTTCCCCCCTCCCCATGGTTATTATCTGTCTCCTGAAACTCTTATTTCTCCTGTGTTCAACTTTGTTTTTTCTTTCTGAACACACACACTCAAGTACATAGAAAACTCTTCATATATGTTTCCCTCGAGCATGAATCGGTAGTTTCTTTCGAAATTAGTACATGAGAACACTGGACATTACTAAAAAATCGCGCTATGACGATATTTGACACAGTTTAACCGAGTTTATATATTACTAGCAGGCAAGCCGGCGTTGCCCGGTCGCAAAATCAGCTTACATATTAAATTTAAATAAATATATATTTTGTATTTCTTATTATAAATCCAATTCTCAATCAATAGTGATACTATACCATGGTCACTAAGAGCTGAGGAGGGGATAGACAATGGAAGAGCAAATCGCTTGGAATAAACAAAGAAATAGGAAATATCCTACGATCAACAATAGATAGGAAGTAGATAACAATAACAATAGAAACTTACAGATAAATCAGGAAAGGGCAGCTTCCGGTAGCCGGGGTGGGGTGGGCGACCTGAGATACCAACGTAGAGAGGACAGTCAGTTGACATCTAGATGCCCGTCGCGGCGGGTGGAAGTTGGATATTTTAAAGTTGACAACTAGATGCCCTTGACGACGGATGTGAGTTGATCACAACAACACTTGGACATTTAGAGTTGATTGTGAGACAGACGAACGTAACATCGATAGAACATGGGGAAGACACACTCACACACTCACAAGTCTAACAGTCAATTTTTATGTGAACATTGTCGTTTGTGTTTTTCCTTTCTTTGTTCCACGACTTATCATATTTGTACTTTTGTGAAACCACGCGTGTGTTCCCACCGACAGTCGCCAGCGAGAAAATGACGACCCGGCCATAAGAGGAATAGTTGAACAAAAAATCCATGATACACGACTTTGGGAGTCGATGATCTGTCGAGGAGGCAGACGTCTGGTTACACAATTATTATTATATACTTAATATATAGAAGTGATTTAAAAAATATGACTGGTGTGACATCAGATAGAATTGCAATCAAAACATATAACTCTCCAGCCTTATCTGTTAACATATGAGCTAAGTCAACACGTCTACTTAAACTGATAAAAAGGTTGTTTAAACTATAATATTTAATTAGCACATACGCAGAAAAAAGGGGTATACTCGAATTAAAGCAAGCCAAAGTCAGTGTATTTTTATATTCAGTTTTGACCACTTAGCATTCATTTTACCAGCAAACACCAAATTGAAAGTGCGCTTCAGTTTAAAACAAACCCTTAATATAAAATTTTAATTCTGAAGAGCAAGTATTAACAAACGAGTTTAGAAGAGAGATTTTTTACACACACTGACAAACTTATATATATATATATATATATATATATATATATATATATATATATATATAAAATATGCATGTTTTATTAACTATTTGCACTTATATATATATATATATATATATATATATATATATATATATATATATATATATAGTTCTATGTGCTGGAACGTTTTAATCTTAAATTCTACACCATTATACGGAATGTTGAAAACAGGCATAATAAGAATTCAGCGTACTAGTGAAATAAAATAGATTATTAAAAAGCAACCATAATAATGAAGTAGATAATGAACGCTTATCTGTCAAGGAATATGCAAATTAGTTAACCCTCACGTTGTCGCTCGTATATCCATAACTGAGTATATTAATTTTGTTTTAATAATTTTCAAATAGAAAAAGTGTGATTTTAATATCAATGTCAAGGTGAAGAAAACTACATTTTTTATGTATATAGATATATTAAGGAAAACGTTGCCGAAAATATACAAAGCTTTATAATCTATTTTGTCGATTTCTTACTTTTAGTTGAATGTGCACACAAAGAGATAATTAGACAGCCGTGTTTTTTATATAATGCCCGATGAAGCTAGCATGCAATTATCTGATATAAAAAAAAGTTTAATAACTTAAAACTTTCTTCATATAATGATTGTTGCTACGGGCACACTAGTTATATATTAATTGCAATTCATACGATGTCTTGGAAAAAAATAAAATGTTAGTTTTAATCATGTGGAACAATTTAATGGTTATGCGATTTAAACGTTTCACGTACTCTAAGCAATACTTGGTCGCATTGTTTTACGCGCTTCTAATTTTACCGCCACTTCCTACGCACATACACTTGACGTATTTGTTATGCTAAAAAATTTCATTGGAACGTAGCAAAGCCTTTGTTAGTAACGCACAATCTTCTAATTAAAATATGTGGGGATACGTTTCTTGGGTTTGCCTTAAATGATAAGTTTTGTTGGAAATTAAAAATAAATAACAGAAATCAATAAGATGTACTAATTCGATATTTTTATTCAATGATCACATGAAATTATGCGCCGAAACTTGAACACTATTTAGAATTTTTATTATTGGGATTATCCCGACTGTCATTTTAATCTAAATTTTCATAAGTAGATATAACAACAAAGACGGGTCAGTATTACAAGTAAGTATAACAACCAAAATAAGGTATTATTATCAGTAAATATAACATGCAAAATAAAGTTTTTATTATAAGTAAATATAATAACTGAGATGGATTATTATTAGAAATAAATATAACATATGGGTTATTATTGTAAAAAATATAACTACTAAAATAAGTTATTATTCTAAATAAATATAACAACCAAGATGGGTTATTATTATAAGTAAATATAACATCCAATATGGGTTATTATTATAAATAAATATAACGACCCATATGGGTTATTATTATAAATAAATATAACAACCAAGATGGGTAATTATTATAAATAAGTATAAAAACCAAGATGGGCTATAATTATAAGTTAATATAACAAGCAAGATGGGTTATCAATATAAATACATAAACCAATAAAAATGTTGTTATTATGAATGAATATAACAACCATGATCGGTTATTGTTATAAGTAAATATAACAACCAAAAATTATTATTATAAATAAATATAACAACCAAATGAAGTTATTACTATAAATAAATATAACCACTATAAAAACTTATTATTATAAATAAATATAACAACCTAATAAAGGTATTATTATAAATAAATATGACAACCAAAAATTTATTATCATAAATAATTATACCAATCCGGAAAAAGTGATTATTATAAATAAATATAACAACCATATAAGGGTATTATAATAAGTAAAGTTAACAACAAAAAATAGTTATTATAAATAAATATAACAAACTAAATGTTATTATTATTATAAATAAATATACCAACAGAAAATGTATTATTTTAAATAAATATAACAACCGACAAATTTAATAATATAAACAAATATAACAACCAAAATGTTGTTATAAATAAATATAAAACCAAAAATTTATTATTATAAATAAATATGCCAACCAATAAAACTTATTATTATAAATATATATAACAACCAAATTAAGTTATTATTATAAATGAATATAACAATTAAATATTTTCTTTTTAAAAATGAATATTGCAACAAAAAGTTACTATTATATAATTATAAATATAACAACCACAAATGTTATTATCATAAATATTATTATTGTAAATAAATACACCAATCCACAAAGTTATTATTATAAATAAATATAACAACTACGGAAAGTTATTTTTATAAATAAAAAGAACCCCCAAATTAGTTGTTATTATGATAAATAAATATAACAAAACGTTATTATTATAAATAAATATAACAACCAAAAAATATTTTATAAATAAATATAACAACAAAAAAGTTATTATTATAAATAAACATAAGAAAAAAAAGTTAATTCATCAATAAATATAACAAGCAAAAAGATTATTATTATAAATAAACCCAAAAACCCCAAAAGTTATTATCATAAATAAATATAACAACCAAAAAGGTTATTATTATAAATAAATATAACAACCAAAAAGGTAATTATTATAGATAAATATAACAACCAAAAAGGTTATTATTATAAATAAATATAACAATCAAAAAGGTTATTATTATAAATAAATATAACAAGCAAAAAGGTTATTATTATAAATAAATATAACAACCAAAAAGGTTATTATTATAAATAAATATAACAAATAAAAAGGTTATTATTATAAATAAGTATAACAACTAAATAAAATTTATTGTTTTAAATAAATATAACAACCAACAATCTATTATTATAAATAAATATAACAACCAATTAAAAATTATAAATAAATTATAAATAAATATAACAACCAATTAAATTATTATTATAAATAAATATAACAACCAAATAAAGTTATAATTATGATTAAATATAAAACAAAATTAAGATATCATTATAAATAAATATACCCCCCAAAAACGTTATTATTATAAATAAATATACCAACCCAAGTTATAGTTAAATATAAAACAAAATTAAGATATTATTATAAATAAATAAATATAACAACTAAAAAGTTATTATTATAAATAAATAATATTATTATAAATAAATATACCAACCCAAAAAGTTATGATTATAAATAAATATACCAACCAAAAAAGTTATTATTATAAATAAATATAACAACCGAATAAAGTTATAATTATGATTGAATATAAAACAAAATTTAGATATTATTATAAATAAATATACCAACCAAAAATGATATTATTATGAATAAATATACCAACCAAACAAGTTATTATTATAAATAAATATGATAACTAAAAAAATGTTTTATTATAAATAAATATAACAACCAAACAAGTTATAATTATGATTAAATATAAAACAAAATTAAGATATTATTATGAATAAATATACCATTCAAAAAAGTTATTATTATAAATAAATATACTAACAAAAAAGTTATTATTATAAATAAATATGATAACTAAAAAATGTTTTTTTATATTAATAAATATAACAACCAAACAAGTTATAATTATAAATGAATATTCCAACCTAAAATGTTATAGTTATAAATATAACAACCAAGATGAGGACAGTGGAAAAAAACTAATAAAGAATATGTTTCTGAGTTTTTGAGATGAGGATTAACTATTGATAATATTTGAGTTCTTCAGACTATTTTTCTCACTGTATGAGTTATCTTCTCATTTTCATTGGTATTTTCCAACATCTCAATCGCAAAATCTCGTGGCATAGTGGATAAAACCCAGGGTAATATCCAATTATAAGTTACACTCTTCACGAGATTGAAGGTTCAAACCTTAATGCGAGTCACACGCAAAAACAATGGCGAATTTTGTAGGATTATCCCACAGCCATTACTGACGAAACAAGAACATGTAATCCTCATGGATTAAATGAATGCTG
The DNA here is from genome assembly GCF_053919585.1 of Euprymna scolopes. NCBI lineage: Eukaryota > Metazoa > Mollusca > Cephalopoda > Sepiida > Sepiolidae > Euprymna > Euprymna scolopes. Next base: position 67,405,871 of record NC_136500.1, read on the forward strand.
CTGTGCAGATTCCTGAGTTCAACAGAAATACTCTCAAGTTTAACACGATGCACCTGAACATAGGCGAATGTACATCGATCGAATCATTGTGAAAATGACATCTGAGATAAGAACAGTAGTTGGAAGAATCCAAATAAATTATGTATACCCATCTAAAACGTTCGAGACATAATATTGACTAGACACGATCTGGAAATAATAATGGTATCAAATATAATCTCAATATCAAAAGATGAGATTGGTAATATTCCAATGCAGATGCCGTGAGATGCGGTAAGTTCATTTGGCTTAAAGGCAGAAGCTACCTGTTAATTTTAGGAAAACACGAAGGGTAACAAGAAATAGAGCACGAGTGAAGAAGAAACGTCAATTACGGATCGAAATCTCAATATCTTCTCGAAAATGTACATAATTATATAATATATCCATCTATCTATCCATCTATCTATCTACCTATCAATATCTCTCTCTCTCTCTCTGTCTCTATCTCTCTATTTTTTTACAAGGTGGTCACCACTTATAAAGGCCTGGAAGCAACTCAGGGATAAGGGTTATTGTAAGTACAGTACGTTAATGTGGAGATTTAATAAAGTGTCTACTTAAGGGGGCAGTTCATCAGGAATTTGTTTACGTTGGAATTGAAGACATCCAGGTTGTAGTCAGGTGGGAAGCAGGCAGATGGAACAGAGTTCCACAGGCGAGCAGTTCTAAGAAAGAAGCTTTGTTCATGGAATCTACGTTTTGATTTAGACATAGATAAAGAGTGGGGAAAGATTTTGACATTGGATTCAGCTAGACGGGTGTTTTTCGTAAAAGATTGGCGAGGGGGGCCAAAGATTGGAGTTCAGACGAGCACCTGCCATGGATATGGAAATAACGATCAAACAAAGATAGGCTTGCAATGCCTCTTCTCTCTCTCTCTTTCTCTCTCTCTCTCTCTTTCTATATATATATGTATATATATATACATATATATATATATATATATATATATATATATATATATATATATATTAGACCTCTTCAAAATTTACCTTTTTCTTTAAACATATGGAAACTGCTATTATTCCCATTATCACAGGTCTAAATTAGCTAAATATACGTGTTATTGTGATCTTCGACCTTTGCTATGCCTGCCTACAGAGCCATGTAATTTTATTGTTGACGTTTTTCAAAAACGATGCAAAATATGGGATATTATGTCCTTATTTTCATTGTAGCTTTCCAGAGGTTGATACTATAGCATTGAAATTGGTACTAAATGAAAGCTAATAAAATTCTCCTGCATATGGGAGTAAGCACAATAAAACACATAAACACTTGTGTAAATTTTAACTAATTTAATGCACAAACAGCTGGGACTCTACAAAAAATCAGTTTGGCAGTATGATAGCACTGCACTGACACATATATTGCATGATAAACTGTCAGATAGGATGTTACTAATACATGTATTATCACTTGTTCAATGTGGCTTTTTTGAAACTGTCAAAGTTTTTCCTGTGGTACTCCACAACTTGTAGTAAGCAGCTTCTTTGCTCTGGGTCACTTGTGATCTGAGTTGCAAAGTCACTCATTAGTTTCACACCTCTCTCAGCCACATCATTGGTCACTTTCACTGACCTCACAAACTTCTGTGCATTCCTGTAGCTGTCATTGTCTTCCCAGGTGTCAGCAGGAGTAGTGAGCCGGTCACATTTCACTCGAAGAGCATCAAACAGAAAGTGAGACTCTGGCCCTACCATATCTATGAGAACTGTAGCTGCATTGATGACAGGAAACACTGGCTTGCCTTTCCTGTAACTCTCAGGTTTCTCTGTTTCTGACAGCTTTACTGCGAGCTTCTCTTTTGCAGACTTGGTCATGCTGGCATGTGAACTGAACAAGGTGAATGCCACTAATTCCTGGGTCAGATACCAGCGGTGGTTGTTCATTTTCTCGAGAACAGAGGTTGCCAGTTCATAGTCATACTGCTTGTATTGCAGCATGTTCTTCATAAGCTGGAGGTCATGGATAGGTGCATCAGCTGCAGATGTGGTGGTCACACAGTGGCTGGTGTAGAATAAGGCCAGGAACTTGTTCATCCTCTCCAGCTTGAAGATAGTGTCCGTGTTTTATTTTAGTTCCTTGGAAAACATTAGCATCTTCATATAGTAAATGTTCCTGGCAATCCAGCGGGCTTGGTGAATGCCACTTGGCTTGGCCCAGTGGATACCTCGAGGAGGTTCCTCACCAAGCAGGATCAGGCACAGCTCTGCCACCTCTCTGTAATCTGCCCTCGGGCTTGCTTTCTCAAGGAAATTGCCTAAGACTGAAATTGTGCTTGTCTTCTTATGTTTCAAGTCTTGTTCAACTAGGCCCAGAACTCTTGGGCAGTCCTTTACCAACTTTTCCCACTTCTCTTTCACATTGCTGAACATTGGGTTGTCAGGACTCTTGACCTTGCTGAACACAGCCTCCCATACACTTCCAATAATTACCTCTGATATGTGATGGCGACAAGCGAAGTAGAATACCCTTTTGCCTAGTTTTTCTTCAATAAGCTTCGCTGTATCCTTGTAGATGCTACTGTTGCTTGCTGTGGTATCAAATACCAAGCCTACAATGTTGTCTGTGACACCCCATGCTTCTATCAGTTCCAATGTAACATTACACTGTTGGATACCTGTGGAACTTTCTATGAAGGGCACACCAATCAGCTTCCCTTCTTCATACTGTTGAGTACCAGAGACGAGCACTGCCAGACTTTCCACTGGGTATCTTTCACCAAGAACATCCCGTAGAAGTTTTCCATCCCAGTGTAGTGTGCAGTAATCTGGCGGACTTTCCTTGAAGTTACTCATGTAACTTTGCCACACGTTATGACGAGTGTTAATCCTATTTCGTCTTTTAGTAAAGGCTGATATAACAAAGTCATCAAGATCTGCGCATCCTGCCTTCAACACTGCAGACACCATGGCTGTAGTCTGGTTGTCAGAGAATGACAACCGATCTGCAGTGCTACAAATCTCTTCACTGGTCATAACTGAGTATGGAAAGTGTAAGGTTATCATACTTGGTTTTAATGAACAGCTTGGTGTTGTCTGTGTATTCTGAACCCTCACTAGTACCAGGGCCTTGACTGTTCTCTGGGTCTTCATCACTTGAAATTTTCCCAACTTCTGCTGCTGCAGCAGTCACTGATGATAACATTCTCTCTTTTCTTTTTTCTCGGAAGCTTTTCTCTCTAGACTTCTTCTCAAACACCTTATCATGACCTGACATGTGTGCCAGGCGAGTGGTCTGTTGGTCCAAGTAGAAATTGACGTCCTCTTCGTTGGTCTCCTTTATGAGCAGCCTGTTGCTTCTTATCTCATTCACAACATCCTTTGCTCCAATATCAAATAACTTGTCTAAGTCCTTCAGAAAGTTAGCTCGTTTCTCTTCCTCTGGTTTGTTATTTCTTCCCTTGTTTTTAACAATTTTCCTGTACTTTTCATGGAGAATCATGAAACGGTTTACTGCATTTGGTCTAGTTAGTTATTTAATACTTGCCATATTCCAGAATGGCAAAACGACATCCACTGTATCATGGGCTAAAGACCTATTGTCACTGTTGGGATTATCATTCCTCAAATGCAGGAAATACTGGAACACCTGGCGATTAGTAGGAAGTTGAGAGCCCCTGATGCTGGAGCTGGGTTGCCCAATGAAATACACATAACTGAATGACCTTGTGGAAGGAGTTGCCACCTTTCTTCTCTTTTCAGTTGGTTCATTCCGTTCATTTGTATCGCTGACCACTTTCTCACAGCGTAGTTGTCTTCCAGATGCCATGTTGTCAGCAGTCCACAAATATTAACAAATCAGCTTTAACATACAATCTGAAATGAAGAGATAAAACATACTTAGTGATAATAAATTATATACATGCATTAAGAGTAACATTTTTGAGATAAAGTTATGTATTATATGATGTCATCCTTTCCAAGCATAAAAATATATATGTTTGTGCATTAAAATTAATTAAAATTAACACAGGTGTTCATGTGTTAACTACCATATGCAAGAAAATTTTATTAGCTTTCATCTAGTACCACTTTCAATGCTATAGCATCAACCTCTGGAAAGCTCCAATTAAAATAAGGACATAATATCCCAAATTTTGCAGCGTTTTTGAAAAACGTCAACAATAAAATTACATGGCTCTTGAGGCAAGTATAGCCAAAGTCCAAGATCACAATATCTGGTATATTTAGTTAATTTAGACCTTGGAGAATGGGCTTAATATCAGTTTCCATATATTTGAAGAAAAAGGTCGATTTTGAAGAGGTCTAATATATATATATATATATATATATATATATATATATATATATATATATATATATATATATAAATTTTGAATATCAGGTGCTTTTTAAACAATTGATTTTTTTTACTATTTTGACCCCTGCGTGCGACCAAAGCCTCATATCGTTATCAACCATCTTCTTCTATAATATAAATATAACCTGTCTGTTTAAATGCATGTATGTATGTTTGTATGTCTGCCTTAAACTTTTGACAGAGGCGATGTATTTTTAGGACATCAGTATTATTTTGAAATTGGCCTTTTTTCGATTTCCCAGCCTTACTTTAAACATACACAACTTCCGGTTTGGCGATGGGTGCAACAGCAAGTACGTCACAATGTTATTCCACTATATATTCCTCCTTCGGTGTACAGGTTTAAACCTGCTTAATATTCCTATTTGTTTTTTTTTTATTATTTTGTGCACTCGCAATTTTCCTTCTTTTTTTTTTTTTGGTTGCTCAACAAACACCATTGCACACACCTCCACTTTCTTTTCCGCCTTTGCGTCAGGAGTTCGAGCCTGCTCGCCTACTACAACTTTTCTTGTAGCCCAACACAGACCTACAAACACCCAAGCAACGCCGAGCACCCAGGCTGGTCTTTAATATAAATCTTGCCTGTCTGTTTTATTGTATGTATGTATGTCTGCCTAAAACTTTCGACAGATGCGACGGATTTTAACGAGATCGGTGGCATTTTTAAGCTCGACCCCTCAGACGACAAATACAAAAAAATGGCTTAAAGCATTAATTCCCTCACTCTCAATAGGGTACTTTTCTACAGGAAAGGGTCGTTTTTTTTCACCGATATTTTCAAAAGTCATCCCCTCATTTTGATTGAGTAGGATTAATGTAAACACTCGGCACTCTTTTTTTTTTTTTGCTCAACACCCAATTACAAACACCCGGGCAATGCCGAGAACCCAGGCTAGTTTAAACCTAATTTAAAATCAATCTTAAAACTCTAAAGACGTGCCATAATATCTAGATTTTCTGAGAAAGAATCTATTACGTTTCTAAAATTTAAATTTAAAGTTGAACAAATATGTTTATTAAAAATATAACTCGTACTTTCTGGTTCTGAAACCGTTAAATTATAATATATATACATATATATATATATATATATATATATATATATATATATATATATAAATCTGAATGTGTGTGTGTGTGTATGTGTGTGGTCACGAATAGGCTCCTATACGGTTGACTATTTAAAAAAAAACTGATTACATATAATGATAGAATATGTATCGAGACACAGGAATGGGTATGTCTGATCTGGCAGAACGGTGGTTCATTAAAATTGTGGGGTCTGTGTACGCGCTTGGTCCAAAAAATATGGAAATAAAAAAATTAAAAATTAAAAAAAACAAAACATTTACAACTGTTTTTGATATAGATATACATAATAATACTTTGATAATATGTCTTAATTTTGATAGGGATGGTATAATAAAATTGTGGGGTCTGCGTTCGCGCCTGTCCTCAATATAATGGAAATAGGCACACGCTTTAATAAAGACTTTTCATATCTATCTGCATAAGTATACTTTCATAATTATGTTTCAGTTTGAAGAAATATGGTATAATAAAATTATGGGACGTTCGTTCGCACCTGACCACCATAGAATGGAAATATGTCACAAAGTTTAACAACGAGTTTTAATATAGAACCACCGAATACTGTGATGATTATTTCAGTATGAACAGGTACGGTATACTAAATTATGGGGTTTATCTATTTTATTTTTACTTTCATCATATTTTGCTTTGGTTTTCATACCCCCAAATTAAACCCAAATTTACAACCTTGCTTTTCATAACCTATCATACTTTCATAAATCAGAGCCCATTTTCTGTAGGCAGTTTTTGAACCCAGCCAACGACGGGTACTTTTGCTAGTATATATATATATATATATATATATATATATATATATATATATATATTTCTTTAAATATATATTCTTCATGGAGGTCCACACACACACACTCAGGCATACATATATATATATGTGTGTGTGTGTGTGTGTGTGTGTGTGTGTGTGGAATGTTTTAGTGAACGCTTGTGTGTGGTTATGTTTTGAGAAAAAATTCTTTAAGTACCTGTCTTCTCCCAAATTTAGGAATGGATTTTGTTAGCCGTTCTATTTTTCTATAATGCCTCAGATGTGAAATAAAAATACAGTCTTGTTTGATGAAGCTATTTATAATCCAATATTGTGAACATATAAAGTAATATATACACACACTCAGTTCCTTTATGTGATCAGAATTCTATAGGCTTCGGCCTAAATCACAGAGTCGTTATTTTAATTGGAACGCATTTGTATGAATCATTGACTCACATGACTTTAGCCTGTCGCTATGTTATTCTTGGTTTGTCTTTTAATAAAATTCTATGTCTTTATTTCCAGTAAAGAAATAATTGTAAGCTTGTCTAAGAATAAAGTCTACAAAGATAATAAAATAATCGGCATCAGTTAGGGAATATTTCGTCCAGTGTTGTTTAGATAAAGTGCATTTAGAAAAACGAGAACAAGACGAAGAATTAAATACGATTCGGTCATACCGTCACTAACAGAGATTTACATTTACATACTGTAATGATGTTGGCATGAACAGTTTTAAAAACTGATAGGTAATTTAGCCGTGTTGAAATACAGTCCTGTCAGCAGTTGGACAAATTGATGCCAAATAATTGCGGCATAAATTAAACTGAAATTCTATTAGAATCTACGTTTTGTGATGGTAATTATATATGTAATGCATGCGTGACATCGAACCCATCAACCCATGCAGATATTGGTATATTTATTTGACACTTATTCATCGGAATCAAGGCGGCACATTGCTACGTGGATGTAATGGTAAATACTAGCATCCATGCCTACAGGTATGCTATGTTTGGAGGTGAGCAGCGAGATGTTTGTTCGCATTACATTTTAATTCCAACATGTTACAATAGAGATGGAAGCAGGAGACAGAGGCAGAGATTCGAAAATCTAGATGTTCGGAAGAAGAAACTTTTTGAATTGAAATGTATAGGGACCTCTAAAATTAAGATGTGTAGTTTTGTTGCTTGTAGGTTAATCAGGGTTGTTTATACTGAGTCACGCGAATGCTAAAAGTTCATCGAAACATATTGCATTTAAGCTAGCACTAGAATACATCATTGCAAATGAGTGCTCGAGCTTTTTTAACTATACGGGATCTATTAGATTAGAGACATATTTTTTATTGCATTTTCACCCCAAAAAAGGCACATTGCCACTTTGTTGTAGGGGGCAACTATCAGGTACATAAGCATCACGGGTACTGTGTAAGGAGTTGAGCAGTTAGATGTCGGTTCATGTTACACTTGAACTTCTGCATGTCAGTATAGTTGGCGCAGCAGGGACCCGGAAGTGTATTCCAACGTCTAGCGGTTCTGGGGAAGAAAATACTGGGGTAAAAGGCTCTCTTACATCTAAGGATCTCTACCGTGAAGGGGAGGGATTTTTTTGCTTGTCGGGTTTGTTGGGGGTATTTACGTCGAGGGGGCACAAGTGTTTGCAGTTCTTCAGAGCATTCACCGTTAAAGTACTTGTAGAGCAGGTAGATGGGTTGCAACATTTCGTCGATGGGACAGAGGCTGAAGTTTAAATGAAACTCCAGGACATATCAGATTGGCGACTCTCTTTTTAACCGTGTCTAGGAGCGAGAGACTAGTGGAAAATGCACCAACCCAGATATGACAACTATACTCCATACATGGTAGAATGGTGGCCTTATAAAGGTATCTCTAATAAGTTGAAGTTTGTGACTAATGCATCACAACAGATATGCCAACAACAAATGTATCATAACAGATATGGCAACAACAAATGCATCACAACAGATACGGCAACAACATATGTATCACAACAGATATGGAAACAAAAACTGTATCACAACAGATATGGCAACAACAAATGTATCATAACTGATATGGCAACAACAAATGCATCACAACAGATATGGCAATACCAAATGCACCACAACAGATATGGCAACAACAAATGCATCACAACAGATATAGCAATAACAAATGCCTCACAACAGATATGGCAACAACAAAAGTATCACAAAAGATATTGCAACAAGAAATTAATAGCAACAGATATGGAAAAAGAAATGTATCATAACAGATATGGCAACAACCAATGCATCACAACAGATATGGCAACAACACATGTATCACAAGAGATATTTCAAGAACAAATGCATCACAGTAGATATGGCAACTACAAATGAATAGCAACAGATATGGCAACAAGAAATGCATCACAACAGATATGGCAACAAAATATGTATCATAACAGATATGGTAACAACAAATGTATCACAACAGATATGGCAACAACAAATGCATCACAACGAATATGGTAACAACAAATGTATAACAGCGGATATGGTAACGACAAATGTATCACAACAGATATGGAAACAACCAATGTATCATAACGGATATGGTAACAATAAATGTATCACAACAGATATTGTAACAACAAATGCATCACAACAGATATGGCAACAACAAATGCATCACAACAGATATGGCAACAACAAATGCATCACAACCGATATGGCAACACGAAATGTATCACAACAGATGAGGCAACAACAAAGGCATCACAACAGATATGGCAATAACCAATGCATCACAACAGATATGGCAACAACAAATGCATCACAACAGATATGGCAACCAAAATGCATCATAAAGGATATGGCAACAACAGATGCATAACAACAGGTATAGCAACAGCAAATGCATCACAACGGATATGGCAACAACAAATGCATCACAACAGATATGGCAAGAACAAGTGAGTCACAATAGATATGGCAATAAAAAATGTATCACAACAGATATGGCAACAAGAAATGCATCTCAACGGATATGGCGATAACAAATGCATCGCAACAGATATCGCAACAACAAATGCATCACAACGGATATGGCGACAACAAATGTATCACAACAGCTGTTGCAACAATAAATGTATAACAACAGATATGGTAACAACAAATGCATCACAACAGATATGGCAACAACAAATGCATCACAACCGATATGGCAACACCAAATGTATCAAAACAGATGAGGCAACAACAAAGGTATCAAAACAGAGATGGCAACAAAAATTGCATCACAACAGATATGGCAACAACAAATGCATCACTACAGATATGGCAATCAAAAATGCATCGCAAAGGATATGGCAACAACAAATGGTTAACAGCAGATATGGCAACAACAAATGTATCACAGCAGATATGGCAACAACAAATGCATCACAACAGATATGGCAACAACAAATGCATCACAACAGATATGGTAACAACAAATGTATCACAACAGATATGGCAACAACAAACGCATCACAAAAGAAATAACCACAACAAATGTATAGCAACAGATATGGCAACGACAAATGCATCACAACAGATATGGCAACAACAAATGCATCACAACAGATATGGCAACAACAAATGCATAGCAACAGATATGGCAACAACAAATGCCCCACAACAGATATGGCAACAACAAATGCATCACAACGATTATGGCAACAAAAAATGTTCACAACTATTATGGCAACAACAAATGCATCACAACAGAGATGGCAACAACAAATGCATCACAACAGAGATGGCAACAACAAATGCATCACAACAGATATGGCAACAAGAAATGCATACCAACAGATATGGCAACAACAAATGCATCACAACATATATGGCAACAAGTAATGCATCACAACAGATATGGCAACAAGAAATGCACCACAACAGATATGGCAACAACAAATGCATACCAACATATATGGCAACAAGAAATGCATCACAACAGATATGGTAACAACAAATGCATCACAACAGATATGGCAACAACAAATGCATCACAACAGATATGGCAATAACAAATGCATCACAATAGATATGGCAACAAGAAATGCATCACAACAGAGATGGCAACAACAAATGCATCACAACAGATATGGCAACAAGAAATGCATCACAACAGATATGGCAACAACAAATGCATACCAACAGATATGGCAACAACAAATGCATCACAACAGATATGGCAACAAGAAATGCATCACAACAGATATGGCAACAACAAATGCATCACAACAGATATGGCAACAACAAATGCATACCAACAGATATGGCAACAACAAATGCATCACAACAGATATGGCAACAACAAATGCATACCAACAGATATGGCAACAACAAATGCATACCAACAGATATGGCAACAACAAATGCATCTCAACAGATATGGCAACAAGAAATGCATCACAACAGATATGGCAACCAAAATGCATCATAAAGGATATGGCAACAACAGATGCATAACAACAGGTATAGCAACAGCAAATGCATCACAACGGATATGGCAACAACAAATGCATCACAACAGATATGGCAAGAACAAGTGTATCACAATAGATATGGCAATAAAAAATGTATCACAACAGATATGGCAACAAGAAATGCATCTCAACGGATATGGCGATAACAAATGCATTGCAACAGATATCGCAACAACAAATGCATCACAACGGATGTGGCGACAACAAATGTATCACAACAGCTGTTGCAACAAAAAATGTATAACAACAGATATGGTAACAACAAATGCATCACAACAGATATGGCAACAACAAATGCATCACAACCGATATGGCAACACCAAATGTATCAAAACAGATGAGGCAACAACAAAAGTATCAAAACAGAGATGGCAACAAAAATTGCATCACAACAGATATGGCAACAACAAATGCATCACTACAGATATGGCAACCAAAAATGCATCGCAAAAGATATGGCAACAACAAATGGTTAACAGCAGATATGGCAACAACAAATGTATCACAGCAGATATGGCAACAACAAATGCATCACAACAGATATGGCAACAACAAATGCATCACAACAGATATGGTAACAACAAATGTATCACAACAGATATGGCAACAACAAACGCATCACAAAAGAAATAACCACAACAAATTTATAGCAACAGATATGGCAACAACAAATGCATCACAACAGATATGGCAACAACAAATGCATCACAACAGATATGGCAACAACAAATGCATAGCAACAGATATGGCAACAACAAATGCCCCACAACAGATATGGCATCAACAAATGCATCACAACGATAATGGCAACAAAAAATGTTCACAACTATTATGGCAACAACAAATGCATCACAACAGAGATGGCAACAACAAATGCATCACAACAGAGATGGCAACAAGTAATGCATCACAACAGATATGGCAACAACAAATGCATCACAACAGATATGGCAACAACAAATGCATACCAACAGATATGGCAACAAGTAATGCATCACAACAGATATGGCAACAAGAAATGCACCACAACAGATATGGCAACAACAAATGCATACCAACATATATGGCAACAAGAAATGCATCACAACAGATATGGCAACAACAAATGCATCACAACAGATATGGCAACAACAAATGCATCACAACAGATATGGCAACAACAAATGCATCACAATAGATATGGCAACAAGAAATGCATCACAACAGAGATGGCAACAACAAATGCATCACAACAGATATGGCAACAAGAAATGCATTACAACAGATATGGCAACAACAAATGCATACCAACAGATATGGCAACAACAAATGCATCACAACAGATATGGCAACAAGAAATGCATCACAACAGATATGGCAACAACAAATGCATCACAACAGATATGGCAACAACAAATGCATACCAACAGATATGGCAACAACAAATGCATCACAACAGATATGGCAACAACAAATGCATACCAACAGATATGGCAACAACAAATGCATCTCAACAGATATGGCAACAACAAATGCATCTCAACAGATATGGCAACAAGAATCGCATCACAACAGATATGGCAACAACAAATGCATCACAACAGATATGGCAACAACAAATGCATCACAACAGATATGGCAACAACAAATGCATCACAACAGATATGGCAACAAGAAATGCATCACAACAGATATGGCAACAACAAATGCATCTCAAAAGATATGGCAACAACAAATGCATACCAACAGATATGGCAACAAGAAATCTATCACAATAGATATGGCAACAACAAATGCATCACAACAGATATGGCAACAACAAATGCATACCAACAGATATGGCAACAAGAAATGCATCACAACAGATATGGCAACAACAAATGCATCACAACAGATATGGCAACAACAAATGCATCACAACAGATATGGCAACAACAAACGCATCACAACAGAAATAACCACAACAAATTTATACCAACAGATATGGCAACAAGAAATGCATCACAACAGATATGGCAATAACAAATGCATCACAACAGATATGGCAACAACAAATGCATAACAATAGATATGGCAACAAGAAATGCATCACAACAGATATGGCAACAACAAATGCATCACAACAGATATGGCAACAACAAATGCATAGCAACAGATATGGCAACAACAAATGCCCCACAACAGATATGGCATCAACAAATGCATCACAACGATTATGGCAACAAAAAAATGTTCACAACAGATATGGCAACAACAAATGCATCACAACAAAGATAGCAACAACAAATGCATCTCAACAGATATGGCAACAACAAATGCATACCAACAGATATGGCAACAAGAAATGCATTACAACAGATATGGCAACAACAAGTGTATCACAGCAGATATTGCAACAACAAATGCATCACAACAGATATGGCAACATGGACGAATAGTGGCTTTGTTTAAATATAAAATACTGGCGTGTGAGTTATTTTCTGTTCGTATGAGTGTGTGCGCGAGGGAGAGGGAGCGGAGGACAGAAAAACGTATAATAAGAGATAGATCCACAATTAACATGTCTTGTTACATCAGCAACCCGGTATGTGTTGTATTTTTCCCGTTCTTTTGAGGGACAACTATATATATATTTTTTTGTTGAAATGTCGAAGAGCGAGAGCGAGAAAGAGAGAGAGAGAGAAGGAGAGAGAAAGTGAGAGAAAGAAACAGACTTTGCCGTGACCGGAAATTATGTGATTGACATAATTTCTGATAGATATGCCTATCTAACCCCTTAGCATTAAACTTTTTCCGCTCCAAACATGGGTCCTACTATGTAACAATAGAGCAATTAAAGAGAGAATGTTATAAAATGGATACCGCCAATTCGAATCTTGTAACATCTGTAATTACATCTTTATCATTCATGTTGGCAATCTTAATTTAATCCTTCCTGTAAATAGTTTATTTAAGACAGACTTTAGAAACCCAATGCTAACAAACAGATTAGAGTCGATCAAACTTCACAAAAAAATCCATCCGAATTTAAATTTCAATAAAACAGACAGCTGCAATTCGCTTAGCAATGAGTATGCCTTTTCATCTGTATAGCATGCTGAAACGGAAGTTAATTAGAAACATGTTTTTTTGGATTATTTAATGACGAAATATTCCTATTAAAATGCCATTAATTTTGGAAAATTTCCTGATAATTATTTAAAAGAGATTTCACGCAATATCAGATTGCACACAACACAAAACACAACAAGCATCTTAACTGCGAAGCATATGTAAAAGACAATTACAAACTACACACGTTCTCTGAAAATAATGGGAGAGAATTCAACTTATCTGAAACGTTATCAGTCGTTCTAAATGATATAGGATGCAACCGCAATACTGTTCATATTTGAAACTTTCACGAATATGTTGAAAATTAACTTAAGTTACATTGATAATTGCAATAGCCTAATGACTTACCACTTTTTGTCAGATACCCTCATTAGGCAATATGGTAGACAAGTAAATATTTTATCTTTACTGTAGAAAGATTTTTGAACAATAGAAAAACTATTATTCCTTTTTTCTGCGATGAGGATTGATAATTTGTCTTATAGTAATTATTCGTACTACTGTTCTGACTGAGTGATATATATATATATTATATTGAGTGATATATATATATATATATATATATATATATATATATATATAACATAGATAGATATAATGGGAATAACGCTCATTAGGGGCTAAGATACACTCCAAAAATAACTGTTATGAAGGTCCAGTAAAGTATGAAACAATATCGAACTGCTCGGTCATAGCGCAACTTCTGTGGGATTTCATTTTTAAGAAGACAACATATCAATTATTAGTTACATTAGATATTATAATAAGCTAAGAGGCAGCCCCGCGGTATTGTACTCCATAAACAAATAGTTCTAGGACTGAACTTTATTTTTCGGCACATAGGGCATAAAGGAATTTTTTTTCTATATCGAGGATTATTTGCTGCGAATCTTTGTAGAGGGAACACGAACTGGAGCATAGTCTAGAACGTGTCATAATGTATGTATGTATATATATATATATATATATATATATATATATATATATTGATCTTTAGTAAGAAGTAGTGATATCTTGATAAGCAATAACATTGTGCGCATAAAAATAAGAATAGATCCAAGTCTTTCAAGCCAGACCTTTATAGTACAAACACACACAAGATAAAGTATTAGTTCGAATTTAATTGAAAGTGGGTATATATTTGTTTCCTCACAAGAGCAAATTAAGCATGATACCGATTTTCAATGTGGAGAGGGATGAGGGGAGGGAGAAAGGGAACCAGCTCCCGAGAGGTGGGAAATTGCAGCTGGTAGTGAGAGCCTCTCTTGGTATATAGGGTTACCCCTACATAGAGCAAGAGTTCATTGCCACAAGGACAATAGTTTTTTATTGCAGCATCTGCCGGACAGATACTACACTTTGATCTTGTCACCCGGGCCACGAATTTAATTGCAAGTGGCACACTTGAAGGTGATACGAAAGACACAACTGCAAATTATTGAATATTTCTACTGGGTTAACTAGGACACGCTAATACTTTAAATAAACAAGTTCCATTTCGAAATTTTTTGCTGATATCCGAGTTTTACAGAAAAATTCCAGAGATCGCTAATATACGCCTGTAGAAGATCGCTATTCACATCTGTCGAAAAGTTGAGAACAGAAATCTGAGTAATCTAAATAATACAATACTGAAAGTCCAACTATAATACATAGATTGTGAGTCTATTATATGTTTTCAACAGAGTATACCGAAACAATAGTTACAATAGGTTATACTTTAAAGAATATCAACTTTTAATCCAATTGAACAAGTAAACGTTAACGTTTAGATAAATCGCAACACTTGCTTAGGTAAATATATTTTCTTTTTTTTTTCAACTGTTAAAATGAGGGAAGATTTTTTGTCGCGGCCTCTATATGGTCATAACATTATCCCAAACAAAATAACCTTACAATAAATGATACCTGTAAAAAGTTGATACATTCCAATTCAAACGAGTACTGCATATTATAGTAGGTATCAAAGTATTGAGCTGTACATATTATAATGCTAGATTACCCGTGAACCGTTTGGTCAGTATGTTATATTAGCTATGGAATTAATGTATGAGCGTGCCACTTGTGACGTAAAGAAAATAGTTTTTTTGTGACATGACAGAAACATTTCTATAAAAGTATATTAAAATGAAAAAAGAATATAGATAGATTTCTATGAGTCGTTCTCTTTATAATTGTTTATTTTTGAAAAGAAAACTTACAGCCATTGAATTATAAGTGGTTTGCCATACTTATAGGTAAATATGCACTGAACAGACACCATAATACCTATAGTTAAATTCAAATTTTGATATATCTTTTTAAAATGAAATTGTTACTTGAAAGTACAGAATAGTTAGTGTTGTGGTTGCAAGGTTGAACAATAATTAGTAAGGAAATACAATGAAGACGCAAACAACAAGATAACGCAATAATAAGTGTATTAACGAAAAGGTATATTTACAATATGTACAAATGACGGTGTCGAGTCAGAGAGTCTTGGTGGGAGGACATGTACGCTCTTCGGTGTCACTTCCGGTGGCATTTGAGTAAGACACACCAAGGCCAACCTAGGCTTGCCATTTATAGTGTTATGTTATTCGCATATGCAAATAAGTGGTTGCCACCACAACACCCCCCTCCCTAGATTTGAAGTCACACAGATTTCAATATCTTTTTCCTTTTGGGTTTACCATTAATGGTTCATTCACTTTTCTTTTCCTACCTGATCTTCGGGGTCCAGGTGCATTTTGAGGCGGTTCCAAATTAAAAGATTCGTATATGATATCTATGGTGTCCTCCTCTTCGACTGTTGTCGTATCATCATCCTGGATATGACGTTTTTTTATCTGATTTAGGTACCTTTTATGTATATTCTGTGGACCTTTATTCATGTATGTACAATCACCAATGCGTTTATCCACTACTCCACATTCCCAGTAAAATGTGTTATTTCTGTAGCACTTAAAATATACTCGATCTCCCGAGTTATATTTCTTTCTTCTCGTGTGTGTAGTGTTTCGGATAATTGCCTGCCTTGGCAAGAGTTTGTCAAGCGCTGATTTTACCTTTCTGGCAAACATTAGATCGGGTGGTGATATGTTTGATGGTGTACTCGGATGTGGTGTAATCCTATATACTTGCAAGAATTGTTGCAAAGCTTTTTCTGTTGGTGTTCCAATGGATTTCTTTAACGCTCGTTTTAGCGTGTCCACAAACCTTTCCGCGAGGCCGTTCGACCTTGGATGATACGGCGGAGTCGTGATGTGCTTCACTCGGAACGTGTCGCAAAATTCCTTAAACTCTGCGGATGTGAACTGCGTTCCGTTGTCAGTGATCAGTGTGTCTGGTACACCGAATCTTGCAAACAACTCGTGTAGGAACCCTATTGAGTTGTTCGTTGTTGGATTCCTGAAACGCATTACCTCCGGCCATTTTGTGAAACTATTCACTACAATTAAATAATAGTTTTCACCTACTGGACCAGCGAAGTCCATGTGGATTCTCGACCATGGTTGGTCGGTTTTCGGCCAAGGTTTGTGTACTATAGGTGGAGATTTTGCCGCTAATTGGCATCCTTTACATTTATCAATTGTTGTCGCTATGTCAGTGTCCATGTTACGCCAGTACACGTAGCTTCTCATTAACGACTTCATTCGATTTTACCCCGGATGTCCTCTGTGGAAATCTCTTAACATCTTATTCTACAATGTTTTGGGTATTACCACTCTCTCGCTGTACAGTAACACATCGTCACATATGGAGAAAACTTCCTGCACCTTTGTGTCCGTTATAATTTTCTCTTTTATGTCCTTTATATATTCATCTTTCTCGGCTTCCTTTTTAATGTCCGACAAAGTTACGGGTAGTTCCTTAATGATGTTTGCTACCATATTTTTTACTTCAACATTTGTCCGAATTGCTGCAATGACTGATTCTTCCAGATTGTGTTTGTGTGGTATCAGTCCTGACAGTCCATCCGCATGGCAAATCTTTTTGGATGCTAGATGTTGTAGCTGGAAATCGTAATTAAGTAGTATTGTACCCCAGCGCAGCAATCTATTTCCGGTGTATACCGGCAATCTTTTTTTTTTGATCTATAGATCGTGACTAACGGTTTATGGTCGGTTTCAAGTATGAATTGTCTACCATATAAATATCGGTGAAATTTAGTCACGGCAAAGATTATGCTTAACGCTTCTTTTTCGATTTGTGAATATGCCCTTTCGGCTGGTATCAGCGTTCTCGAAGCGTGCGCTATTGGTTTTCTAGACCCATCCGGCATAATATGTTGAATGCATGCTCCTAAGCCGTAGGAGCTAGCGTCACTAGCTACGACTATTTTTAAGTTTGTGTCAAAGTGCGTTAAGAATAATTCGGATGTGAGTGCGCTCTTTATTTTGTCAAAAGCGGTTTGACATTCTTGCGTCCAGTTCCACGGTGTATCCTTTTTAAGCAGATTATTTAAGGGGGCTCGCAAGTTATGCATTCCTTCAATAAAAGATTGGTAATAATTTGCGAGTCCCAAGAAACTCTGCAAGGTTGTTACATTATCGGGTGCTGGCATATTTTTTATACGACTTAGCATGGTGTCCATCGCTTGTTAAAAGATGGCAGGCGCTACTTTGATGCCAAAAGGCAATCGGTTGTATTTGTATAATCCCTTATGCGTATTGATGCATAGTATTTTTGAGCAATTCTCCTCGACCCGTATTTGCAAATACGCGTCGCTCAAGTCTATCTTGGAGAAGATATTACCCCCATTCAACTTCGTGAATATTTCCTCTGGGCTTGGTAGAGGGTAATGGTGATTTTTTAATAGGAAGTTGACCCCGGTCGAAAAGTCTGCGCACACTCTAACTTCGTCATTCTTTTTCTTTACGTATACGGTGGGGGCTGCCTAATCGCTGTGTTCTATTTTTGATAGAATTCCCGTCTGTTCCAAATAATTTAATTCTTTATCAATCTTTTCCAACCCAGCGAACGGAACATTTCGCTTTTTTCTAAAAATTGGGCTGGCGTTTTCTTTAAGTTCAAACGAGGCCTTGAATTTATTGCAGCGACCTAATTCAGTCGTGAATGCCTCAGGAAATAATTCTTTTAAATCGTCTTTTATATTTACTGTTGTTGGAGAAGAACATTCTAATTTCTTACAGAATGTATTGATTGGCTTATCCCATAGTCCGAATTTCTCAATTAAATCTATTCCAAACAGATTTTCACTATTTTTTAGTACGAATATTTTTATTATCTTTGGAATATCCCGTTCCATTGCTTTTCTTTGTAAAGTTCTTGGTTGGTGCGTAAGATTTTCTAACTTTTCTTACATATGCCACTCCGGATTCTTCTATATTTTTTTAATCCTTTTTTGGTGTAATGGCCCTTTCACAGTCCTCTGCTAGTTTCTGGAGGGTTAAATCTTGCTCAGATTCCAGCTTAGACAACACTCGTCTACGTGTTTCTGCATTTTTCGTGGAAACTAACCCTTGAGCGAAGATTAGACATTTAAAATCTTCTACCGTTCGTTCTGCAAGCTTAAAATTATCGCAGTTTTTATTGATAACTGATGCGTATGTCAAATAATCTTGGTTGTCCATCTTTCTTAGATTCATGCACAGCCATCTTTTATGAAAAAGAGATATATTTGGATTAAATAATTCTTTTAGTAATTTTACAGCTTCCATGAACTCTAATTCCGCAGTGTTTTTTAGGTAATATGTAATCTACGAATTTGCTGTGTTCTGATGTACCCAATTTTCTGAGTAAGAGGCTCACTTTCTGACTATTTGGCCAATTTTTACAGGCCAGTTGAAAAACATCCTCGTATCTTGTGTAGTATGCTTCAAAATTCTTCTCTTCCTCAGGCACATAATGAAATGTGTCCATGCTATTAAAAATAGTTGTATGGGAGAAATTAACACTATCGACATTTTCTCAATTACTCTTTAGTAGTTCCAGTGTTTTAGCAAAACGTTCCTCTTGTCTTTCTTCATATTCCAATTGTAGTTTCTTATGCCTTTCTTCCTGTTCCAATTGCAGTTTTTTCTGCTTTAATTGCGCCATTTTCTGCTTTTCTTCTTGTTCCAGCTGCCATTTCAATAATCTGTCCTCTCTCTTTTCCTCGCGGTCAGCCTGTGCCTGTATTTGTGTTTGCAAAAACTCGTTTTGTGTAGCTTGTCTGCGTTCATCCCGCTCAGCCTCTGCTTGTAAAATTGCATGAACATTTTTGATAAGTCTTCCATGTTTTTTTTTTTAGTGTGTAGTTAAAAAAAATATTGTACCATGTACCATATACACCGGTTTGGGTTACAACAAAAACGCAATTTGCTGTAAGCTCCTGTTTTCAATAATAATATCGCTGCTTGCAATAATATATTCTTTTTGCGAGTCACGCTGCAAAAAAAATAAATAAAGCAGGTTTATGTGGAATCACGAAATGGAATTGACTTTCCGTTTTTAGGCACTTACTAATAAGTAACTCTTTCCACAAAATAAAAGTTTGGGTTTTTTTTTAATCGAGTCACAATTGAATAAATGTATGCAGTACATTTAGTTCTTTGAGTTTTTTCTCTAGTATTTTTGTAATTAAAATACCTCTTAAATTGAGATTACCTTTTTTCCGTGACGTTTTACTGTATTATCCGTTATTCAGTGACAACTTCAAGAAAAAAATCCTTTCCTTAAATTTTAGTTTTAGCGGTGGTATTTCCTTTTAGTACCGACGTCAACCAAAACATTAATTAAAAAGTCCTTTAGTTGTTGTTTTGTTTACGGAGAACAGTAATTAGAATCCACTGGTGAAATTTTTTCGTAGGTTACTTCCTTGCTTTTCGTAATACGGGTCTGACCTGTCGTTTTTGCGACAGAACAAAGTTCGCTTTTCGTTTGCAAGTTGGTCCTTTAGTAAGATTCGTCGTGTAGCGACAAACAAAAATTCACTTTTACATTCGTTTGCAAGTCGGATTCCCAGAAAACGGCGTAAATTGTCGCTTTTGCCACGTTAGAGTTTTTTTTTTTCACTTGAGTTGAAATTTCTCTTTAGCGTAAAATCCGTTTGCTCGTCAACACTTTGCATTCCTTAAAAAAATGGTCAACCTTTGCGTTGTACTTTTTTTTTTTTAATAGTTCTTCGTGAAACTGTTATATTTGACGCTTCATATCTCGTCGCCAACTGTTGTGGTTGCAAGGTTGAACAATAATTAGTAAGGAAATACAATGAAGACGCAAACAACAAGATAACGCAATAATAAGTGTATTAACGAAAAGGTATATTTACAATATGTACAAATGACGGTGTCGAGTCAGAGAGTCTTGGTGGGAGGACATGTACGCTCTTCGGCGTCACTTCCGGTGGCATTTGAGTAAGACACACCAAGGCCAACCTAGGCTTGCCATTTATAGTGTTATGTTATTCGCATATGCAAATGAGTGGTTGCCACCACAACAGTTAGAAAATACTCTCCCCATGTTAAGAATGGCTTTTAAAATAGAAAAATAAAATAAAATGTAACTTTTTTTATTTATTTGAAACAAACATTCATGACCCATTGGGTCAAATATTTTACTTATATGTTAATAATAAAGTCAATAAAACTAATTTAAACAGTGCGGAAAAGAACCATGTTAAAAAAGCAGAAAGTGTCAACAATTGTTTATTTGACAATTTAATCGCGAAAAGAAAAAAAGAATTGGGACTAAACACGTACACAGTAAAACAATTCATCTCCACCCTTCTCATGTTAAATAATAATTTCTAAATAACAACGTAAATATTTCAGTGCGCAGGTCAAATTCTTCAAAAGTAGCGATTTGTGTCTATTTCTTTACGCTGCTATGGGTATATGTTTATGTACGCATGCGCAACTGGAAGTCGTAAACCGGATGTCTGGTTAAGACACCCGTTACAAGATCATTTGAGTTTTATAATTATATAGATTGATAAAAATATCGCAAAGATAATAATGGAATAAGCAACATCTAACATGTCATACATGGTAGCACTTTGTGTAATTTACTCAGAGGTAAAGTCTAATGCCTCAGACACTTGGGACTTCGTTTTTAATCATGTAGGTTTAGCCGAGGTAATGGATCTTTAACAACGCAATATATGCCCATGGAAAATTTAAATTTAAATCCATAATAGTTGCCCTTGCATACTTTTGATCTAATTATGATAATATAATGTCTATGTTTCGATTAAGTTTGTATTACACTGTTTTTTTTTCTTTCAGCGTATCTCTGAGATAGCCTAGTTCAGCCATGTAAAAGTAAAAACCACATGCTGTATATGGCTAGCCAAGGTATATTCGTTTTCTTTACAGAATAGTCACTTCTCACACTCAGCAACAACTGAAAGATAAGCTTAATGATTTTATTACGTATACAGTAAAATAATAACGAGATGAACGGTAATGCAGCTTGTAATTAGGTAGAATCAAATTTGATTATTTAAGAGGAACGATCAACATCAATTTGCTAAATCAGACTTGAAAACGACTTTGTAAAAATCAGTTGATAAGCAACCCATCTTAATTATGTTCCTGATACGAAGAGTTTTTGTAAAGAAGCTCTGCTCATGAAAGTTTCGTTTTATTACGCGTATATAAAGACATAACAGAAAATGTTTTACAAGGGTTGTAACTAGACATGTCTTTGTTGTCAACCTTACAGTAATGAACTATAGATGTGAGTTTAGTCGGGCACTTACCATACAAGAAAATATGATAAAACAGAGAAAAATCTAGCAACATATCTTATTTAGGAAAAGAGCTTAAGGGTGGGGGGATAGGACACCTCTAGTAAATTCAACACTCAACCATGTACTCTATCATGGCAGGAAAAAGTGAGACGAGCGTTAATTCCCAATTACTGTAATAGTGGTTCACCTTTGGACGCATTCGACTTTTATGCAGGAAGAAGATTGTGTTACGCGTGGTATATATTTAAGAGTTGTAGAATAACTAAACCCTACTTCTAATGAAGTTACCCTGTTTAATTGGCTTTGTATGTTTCCCTATCGAATACTATTTAAAAGAAATGCATGTCCACGCCCCACACAGTTCTAGTGAACCCTTTGGCAAGGTAAAGTATCTATTAAACCTTTTTCTTATATTCTCGAAAATTAATAGAGAGAAAGCACGTAGAGTTTCTCGGCCGTAGTGAAGAAAATTCATCTCTCTAATGAGAAAAGTGTTGACAAACCAAACCGGATATAATGAGCTAAGGCAACTTTGTGATACTATCGCAAACGATATGCACGGCTCTAATTTGCCATGAGAACGAAGTAAAAGTTGTAGGCGTTTAAAAACTGTAATAAGTACGCAAATATACGTGCGCAATCTGGTAAAACCTTAAATAGCAGAATATTATAATGGGGAGTGTATTATTTGAAGGGAAATATCGAATGAAAGCACAATTATGACTAAGCACAGATCAGCTCTAAAGCAAAATGTTAATACGATAATCAAGATATAAGTTGAAGAGAACATGTTGCTTACATACTATTTATTTATAAAATATATACCTACAAAACAACACATGTTTAGCCCAAACTATTATTGTTGTAGATATCTAATTTTCATTGTTTTTACTTATAGCTACATATATATTTGTGTGTGTGTGTCGTCCTGTGTCTGTGTTGTGTATGTGTGCATTTGTATATGCTTTCAAGTAAACAATGTATATAGTTATGACAATTTTAGGTTACTTGATGAGATCATTAGTTAATCTACGCAGTAGCATTTTTATTGTTTGAAATTAATTAAATGCATTTTTCTCTTTTTATTGAGCACTATTAATAACCTATATATATATATATATATGTATATATATATATATACAGAAGAATATGCTTACGTTACTAGCATATGCATTATTGTTGTTGTTGCTATTGTTACTATTATTTTAATTATTATTATTTATATTATTAGTACTTTTGAATGTGTAGCTATGGTGTGCTAATTTGGCTGATGGCCGATATGATTTGGGTATGTGTAATTAATTAATGGTTTCTAAGGGATTTCTAAAGTGGCAAACATAAGGAAAAAATATTACCCAATATATATATATATATACATATATATATATATATGTGTGTGTGTGCGCGTGTGTGTGTGTTCAAGCAGATATTATTAAATGCAACGGAGACACTTTGCTTTATGATTCTTTCTTTTTTTAATTTTTCGATTTTCCGTATAAGCTTTCTTGCATCAAAATCCAAAATATTACTAAAGTTGCATAACTGTTGCTGTCACGAGCACTTCTGATTCGTCCATGAAGCATCTATAGGTGTTGAAGTAAAAGTGCGAAGGAGCTAAAATGAGAATTAAAAGTGAAAACTAAAATATACAGTAAGCGGCGATAAGTAAAAATATATAGAATCGATGAAAAGTCGATTAAAAATATAAGTCGATTAAAAATTCGAGTATTAAAATCATAAGGTTCATGAACACCGTTAACAAAGTCCGTCCAATACGAACTTCGCAAGGCATATTAGAACGTCACTGCTTTTCCCGAATGCAATATCGTTTACAGTGGGTTCAATGGTTCTAATATATGACGCTTCAAGAATTTTTAATTTTTTTAATATTATTCTCATGTTGTATAATTTTGATGTTATTAACGAGTAGCTTTTTTAAGATTGGAGGGGGACACTTATGCTCCTTTTTCAAATGTTTATATATATATATATATATATATATATATATATATATATATACTACTCGTATTATTTAGATGCATAGATATTCGTTGGGACAACGTTGTCGTTGTATGCCCAATGTATGTATTATTTTCAGAATTACATTCTCCCATAGAGCATTTGAATTTGTATTTGGTTTGTTTCAACGTTTTTATAGCCGGTGAGGAGTTGTTTCTAACCATAAAGTTTTGTGTTCTAAAGTTCTTGCAGTAGATAATAAATTTTATTTTAGAACTAGCGGGGGTACCCGGCGTTGCCCGAGTGTTT
This sequence comes from Euprymna scolopes, assembly GCF_053919585.1. NCBI lineage: Eukaryota > Metazoa > Mollusca > Cephalopoda > Sepiida > Sepiolidae > Euprymna > Euprymna scolopes. The sequence goes on from NC_136500.1 coordinate 67,430,659, forward strand.
TTTTTCCGGGACGGAGGGGGGTTAAAAATGTTATGGTAGGTAAGTAGGAAGGATCAAACCCGGACTCATGAGTAATAGTAGGAAAATAAAGTGTGAAAAAAAACAAAAAAAACACCTGCAACGTAAACAGTTCGGCCACCAAGAAAAGTCCATTCCAGTTGTTTCGGAAAAAAAGCAAAAAAAAAAAAAAAAACGACTACGGTAGGTCGGCGCGAACGTGAAAATATAATGTGAATTGTCCAGCACGCTAACCACCACGCCACAGAGCACTGCAGCTTAGTTTAGTGATTTTAAATAACTTTACATGAAAGAACTACGAAGCCAAACCGGTGTTCTCTTCTCAACTGTTCCTTGTGAACGATCCCCAAACGGTGTTAAGTGGTGGCAGGGGGAGGAGGAATTTATTAGAGAGAAAATATTTTACCACTTCCATTGATCTTAACCGATTTTGGCCGTGACTTCTCAGCAGAAAAAGTATAGAAATCTAAGATTATCGAGGAATTTGAGAAATAATAAGCCTATAACGCACCTCAGATATTGTTCTGCCGTTTGTGCATATTATATTTGCATGAAATATCTTGATTTTTAATCCTATTAAGGTCTAAATCAGACGCGAAAAAATCAGTTCATTTTATTTATATAGAAGAGAAGATTACTGTCAAAAAACGTCATGTATCTTCGTATGATATTTTTAATTTAATCGAAATCATAAAGCAAAGTGTCTCCGTTGCATGTAATAATATTTGCTTGAATGAAGAGATGCTGCCTAAATATACCAATATATATATATATATATATATATATGTGTGTGTGTGTGTGTGTGTGTGTGTGCGTATATATTAAAATCATTTGCAAGAGCTTAGAAATAGGTAAAGTGAAGTTTTTGAAAAGCCAAGTCAGTAGGTGAAGTACACATTGGCAACAGAACTGTCTAAGCAGCACCGTCAGCATTCTCGGTGATGTTACCTCAAGCGATTAGCTATCCATTTACTAATTCTCATAGAATGTGTAAATCCTGTAGAGACATCTGCCCCTAACAAGAGGATGCAACCAGAGTGATCCTACATTGACAGCAAAGCAACCAGAGTAACTTTCCCTGATTTCTACTAATACGAACACACGGGCGCAGACATTTTTGTATTGAGCTCACTACAGGTTGGAAGGATACAATATCCCTCTGTATTTAACTGTTACATGGCGCGAACACATATTTACTGGAAAGCGTGAAAACTTGTACAACAGCGTTGGACATCGAATATATCTACCGTCAAAATATCATGGAGCTAGAAAACTTGCTTTTATTAAAGCAACTGAGTTTCAGAAAAGAAAACATTGAACTGAAGAAAGAAATGCTTCACGGATATCCCAACGTGTGGCGAACGAAAAAAAGAAACGATCCTTGATACGACTAGATACAACTTATGGGAGATGGGCGCTATTTCTGGACACCTAGTTGCGATACAAATAAATATGCGACTCGGACGACCCGGCTGTAATTTAGAATCAACTACAGGAGACCTGTACACCGGTAACAAACAGCTTACTGTTTAAACTTGTATAGCCGAAAAAGCTCAACTTTGCCTCAGAGGATTTCCTTCATTATATACGACTTGTGAATGAGAGAATTGCACAAAAAGTAAACTGAAAAAAAATAAACTCCATGAAACAGAACGATGTTGAGTTGGTAACTCATATTTATCGATGTTACGTGGCAAACGCAAATTTGTGAATTTGGTATTCAATGCCCGAACGAACCGACTTGCCGAGATCAAGTTAACTATTCAGATGACATAATATCGAGCATCAAAGAAGGATACTGGCGGACGTAGCTTCGCTTACTACATAAGAGCAGACGTTCTCATGGTTGGTCTACCTGAAGGCAACAGATAAGTCAACTCCCTACATGAACGGTGTCATACACATTTGACCACTATCTGGTACACAAAGTTCGAACCATTCGGTATTCTAAACATTGCTACGGTTTCGGGAAGACGGCCCACCCAGAAGGGTCAATGAAGCGAAAAGAGTTTCCGACAGTTGGACTCAAGTGTCACTTTTTCGGGGTGGTGGTTCAGCTAAACCGTAAGTCGTACATTTAAGGAGTCCAGACCAGAAGCCACAAAGTGTAGAGAAATGAGAAGTCGCTTACGTTTACGAATAGTACACTGGGAACATTTTATACCCACAGACTGGATGAGAGACAGCTAACGAAAGCGCCTCACCTTGAGTGGAATGGGAAGCAATTTCAGGTGTGCGCACCAGAATTACCCCCTCAGTTACATCAGAGACAACTATGATGTCCAAGTGCCATGCTACCTTCGGACAAGGGGCAAAGAAACCCGTAAATGCACTCACCCATTCAATCCAAACATTTGCAGATATAGGGGCCCAGACTTGCTCGGTCGAGCCCCAAATTCAGAGACACTTCGGGTATCTGGATGAGTACTTGATACAAACCATCCATAAATATGATAACCAATAACCGACTACACATTAAGGAAGTCCTGTTTTTATGCATAATGTTGGGGTTGAAAGCAACACAAGCAGTATACTAATCAAGCAACACATCCGGGTTCAACTTGTCGCAAACAGCATTAAATGATCTGAACATTTGCTTTCGATTTTCCGACATCATTGTCACAGAACAGCTCTGTGAGAAGAAAGGAATCAGCCCCTTGCGGGTACCTGAGCAGAACATCGGTTCTGAAGAAACCAGAGACGATCCCATTCAAACCAACAGAAACCAACCGGCAGGAACTGGAACAATGGCTAAAGCAACACTTCGTTCAACATGTGCCTCCATAAACCTCTACAGGCAACAAAGGGTAACCCCTTTAAAATAAAATTCCTCTCAGATGAGACATCGATAGCAGTCTACATGCCAATAGCTGTTCCCCATCTGTAGAAAAAATGTGGAGCAAGACAAAAACGGAGACGTCGCACTGGGGGTGTTAAAATAGGCACACCGACTCCTTGGTTTTCAAGAATAGTCACACCAAAAAAAGAATGAGCCTTAAGGTGGACGGTGTATCTAACGAAGTTGAATGAGACCCTCATGAGTGAAATGTCTCATCCCCATTCAACAAGTCTCGGCAATACCAGCACACACTAAAAAACCGTACTAGACGCGTGGAATAAATACCCCAGTCTACCGCCATCTCCAGTCGCACGGGATTCCAACGTTCATTACCAGTGAAGTCGATATAGGTACTGTCCAGCCCTGCAAGAATTGCGTGGATCAGGAGATTGTTATACTCATTAGTTTGATGACATCACCGGGGACATGGCTCGGACAACCCGATCTATAGACGTCAGCCTCCTATGAAATGAATCATCGTTCTGCCTGACGATTGACTATATAAATCACTGCGCTAGCAGAGGACTTGTGCTTAATCCATAGAAGTTCTATGTTCGAAAATGAAGGTAGAACTTGTAGGGTGTCTAGTTGCTGCGAACGTCGTTAAACCCACAAAAAATGACAACACTCACCCTTAACTTCCCTATCCCGACAGGTACTACCGGGGTTAAGTCATAAGTTAGACTCGTGAACCAGGTGTCTTATAAGCTTTGCTAGCTACATGTGATGGAGGTGATAGGCTTAAATTTGACTTCGGAGAGATTGTTTTGACAGTGTAAGTAGATATGCACATAAGACTTGGTTGGTTTGGTCACATTGAAAATATAGCTCACTTCCGATATTTATTAAGCACAAACAACAAAAAGTTCTATCTGGATGAAACATTGGAGCACATATTATAGGAATCAAACAGAATGATAGTGAAAAAGATTGAGAAAAGGTATTCAAACGTTCGAAATGTACAAAGTAAAATGTGTTGTAACAGACAATAGTAAGACAGGGATACAGTGCTTCCTATTTTGGAAACACTGCAGATATAACCGTTAATTGAATATGAGTAGTGGGGATGGTTATTGGGAGATCATTTCGGCCGGATCCCGTTTTACAAATGACCTGGAATCACGATATACACCGATTGAAAGAAAAGCTTTATCCCTAGCTATGAGGAGTATTGTGCCGGATGTTCATACTTGGACGTCCAGATTTCTGATTACAGTGGATCAATTACCACTAATAAAGATATTTTCAAATCAAACCTTTGAGAATATCAAATCTCAAGGAAAATACGCTGATGTACAAAAATACATCCAACTGGAAAACTCAATTCTCCTCCTGATTGTTCATCTCAATACTCAGCAGGTACCCAACAAAAATCCGGGAGCTAGCGCTTGCCACCGCAGTTAAAACACTTTTCACATCGATGTACGAGAATGACCGTGAATTAAAAGCTATCACATAGGAGAAGATAGTTGCTTCGACAGCCACAGAAAGAATATAGAACCTTGAGAGGTCTAATTTAAAATGGCTTCCCTCATACACGCAACGATATCTTACCCATGGTTCGAGTTTTCTGGCCTATTCCTGAAGGAGTTATCGTAAAAAGCAACAACATCCTGTGATCTCGCTCCTTTCACGTAGAGGTATTAGAGTCTATTTACTCCGTGCATGTAGACATGAATGGTACCTTAGAGAAGACAAGTCAACGATTGTTCTGGCCGAGTTTAACTGCTAACATCAAGCAAACCAGACCCCAGTGTGGCACTACCAACACAATTGCACCATCTCAGCCTAGAAAACCCCTAACCTCCCCCGCGGACTCTCATTTCAATTCCAACAAGTGAATGGCAATTTCGTCGATATACAAGGTAGAAACTCTATGGTGAACGCGGATCGATATACTGGATGAGTTGAAGTGGTCCTAATGACGTAGGGAAGAGCCTAAACGGTACTCAATACTTTGAGAACTTTATTCTGTACTTACGAGGCACCTGAATAAATATCTTCGGATGGTTTGAATCCAAGGAGTCCGACTCCTTTTTGAGGAATTGGGGTTTACAGAAACCTACCACATCGGCCTATTATGCTCAAAGCAACGGTTACGCAAAGGTGGTCGTTAAAAACGGAAAGCACATACTAGCCGACAACACAAGCAGTTATGGATATTTATGCTATAATCGAGTTGCATAACTACCCCACCAAAACACTCCTGTCCAAGACCTTGGCATGTCATCAGCTGGAATGCTATATATTTGAATCATTAAATACTACTTTCACATCTTACAGGCTAAATACCAAACAACAAAAAAAGAAAGTAGATGGGAACAATAGAGTAACATTGCGCAACCGGTTTCTCCGGAAAATATACCCAGTTGTCGATGGCCCACATTACGCCACAACAAGAAATTCAAACCGATCGATAAACCCTGAAATCCCGTAAGAACAACTTCATGATGAAGCAATGAAGGTTGAACAGCACATAAACATTGAATCGCCCAGCGAGCATAAAGAAGTAATGGAAGTTGATTGTACCACAGGGTAATATGCACCCCTTCTGCGTTAAGAACACTTCCATGTCAAGAAACTAGAGTACCAAGGCATTTATCACCACAGATGTCCTGAAAGTCACACAATTTGTTTTACTGCGCGTGAAAATGACCACAACAATTCATCTTGTGGTCATGAGGGGGGCATGTATAGGTATAAGAGTTATCTGACCCTGACAATCGGATGCAACCAAAGTGATTTCCCTTGGACGGGAAGGCAATTAGATTAACCTCCCCTAGTTTCTATAAATACGGAAACACACCGGCGAAGCCATTTGCAGTTTCTATTGAGCTCACCACGAGCAGGAAGAATACAATACCCCGCTGTACTTATCTCTTACACCTGGAATAATTAACATCGTCGGATTCGAATGAACAAAAAGACAACTGTACAGCCACAGAACGTATGTTTGGCCAAATGCTGAGAAAGAATACTAAAATTGTATGTGTATGTATGTATGTATGTATGTATGTATGTATGTATGCGTGTATGCGTGTATGTATATATGGATGGATGGATGTCGAATTGAAATCGACAATATCTTAATGAAAATAACATCAGAAGTGAGAACAATAATCAGAATTAATTACAAAATATTAATAAAAATAGTTTTATTCATTTTATATTGGCATTATTATCTAATTTATATTTGACAAGTCTAATTAACTGTAAATTAATTAATTATATATTTTATCTATACAACATAATTCGATAACATTTGGATTAGCTCGTTATGTAAATATTCAATTTTTCTTCAGTAGCTCTAAATCGGTGTTCGCATTAATTAATTCGAGTACATAACATTCATGTTCTTTCGTTATTCCGTAATATCTGATGGTGTGAACATAATCACTTCCAATGCTACATTCCAACGTAGTGCAATCAAACCTTGTTAAATGCTTGTATCCGAACGCACCATTTCGGCAATTCTCACAGACAAAGACAACGCACCCATCTATATGTACTTTCATATGTCGCAAAGTTGCTAACTCAAGAAAAAAACTAATAATTTTTTTTGCGACTTGATTTTCATTCCAAATAATACATCAGCGTAGAGAGTAGTGACAGGTTGACAGGGACAGAATCTTTATTTACAAGTAAACGATTTTATACTAGTGCGTGTACCCGCTTGCTTCTTTTACTATAATACTATTATAGTTACACCGTTTTATAGCTATATATGATTAATATGCAAATATTAGTTATATTTGTAGCAGTATGTCGCTAATTTTGTTCAAATAGTTACAGATGTATGTGTAGTACTATGAATATATATTTATATGAATATATATACATACATATATATATGTATGTATGTATGTATGTGTGTATGTGTGTGTGTGTGTGTGTATAACCTCAAAGGTAGAAGTGGTAAAAAAAATAGGATAAAACGGGTCAATACCTTGGTAGAGCAGCATGCGTTTGTTTTATTTTGTGTTTTACATCAGGTATTAACTTGGTCCATTGTTTCTCCAAATAATTCTGTTTTCATCTTCACACACACACACACACACACACACACACACACACACACACACACATATATATATATATATATATATATATACATATTTATATAGGAAACAATAAGAGTGGAAGATGAAGTCCCAAAAACTATATATAGGTGAATATAGAATGGTTTATTTATTTAATAAAGGTGTACAAACAATTAGTTGGGGGAAATGTATATAAGCTACAATGAAATTTGTGAAGCTTTATATTATCCCGATCAGTCGTTTTTTATAGAATTCAATTTACTCTATTCTCTTCACTCACTCACTCTTTCTCTCTCTCTCTCTCTCTCTCTCTCTCTCTCTCTCTATATATATATATATATATATATATATATATCAATATATATATATGTGTGTGTGTATGTGTATGTGTGTGCGCCTTTTCTTTCGTTTACATGTGTATTTGTGTTCTTATATATTTTCTAGTAAGATTTTAGAGCTTATGCATCGCTTCAACGTGATGTTTTTAATTTTTGGGCATCGCATGTATGGATTCATATATGTAAGTTAAACTAATAAAATATTTTTTACTAATTTCCTGTTTTCCGGTGGCGTCTGGTAATGTACAACGGTGGAAAGTTTCTAACATTAAAATCCGGTAACCTAATTGGATACTTATTTGTCTTAAAAATCATGTAAACTAAAAATTAGTAGAAAACCTTTCCGTATTTTATGTTACACATTTGATTATTTTCATAAAATCGGCACAGAACGTCTTTTAATCATGAACCGAGTCTGAACCAACAGGGATCTGTGAGTAGTTTGCTTTCGGCGTATGCTGATGCAGCTTTTGTAGTGTAAGGCAACAGGTTCGGAGAAAATGCTGATGGAAGCGAAAGAAATGTCGTTTAATAAGCGATTCATGACTTTAGGACGCTAAAACGAAACCAAGTTCGAATAAATACAACTGATGAAGGAAAAGTATATAAATGAAATTAACAATTTAACGTTAATCATGCTGTGTAAATTTAAAAGAAGTAGAACAATAATAGAAAATGCTTATTCCCACGAGGAAAATATATTAGAAGGAGGACTTCTTTTGGTAGTCTGAAGAATTTTCCTGTAGATATGTTTACTAAGTTCACCGGCAGTATTGTAGAAATCGTTTAACGTAACAAGATTTCGAAATGAAAGGAAATATAATCACTATTTAATGGAAATATCATGAATGATACCCAAGAACATTATAGTCTCACGAAGATACTATTCATTCCTTAGCAAAGCGAATCTACTGCGATCATAAGAAATGCATAAACATTATAAGGGACGCCATATTTCGGTATATTAATTATGAGTTTATGAGTTGGTATAAGTTACTTATTTTCTTGTTGTTCGAATCAATATAATTAATATAAACCGTCTGCTTTTTGCACCTATGCCGATAATTGTCTATAGTCAGAAGAAACAATTAATACACCTTTAAGAGTAGCTGCACGTGTAATAGCAACACAAGGGTTGCTCATTTACCAATCGCATATCTTCTGAATAGGCACTACTTAATTCAAATGGCAAGACGAGGTCCATGAGGACCGAAAACAATGCCGAGATAAGCGAAGAGTACATACAACACCAGAAATTGCTGAATGGTCACCCATTTTAACACTGGCGAAGTTCAACGTTGCTTAACCACGCTGATCTAACGGGAACAGTTGTGTCAACATGATTATATTTTTTTACATGGTAGTCACCACTTATCAAGGTCACTCGGGGAAAAAGGTTATTGCGTGTGCAGTAATCAATGAGATGATATCGCGTTAATCGTCAGTAATGGAGATTTGATAAAGTGTCTTACTTAAGAGGGCGGTTTATCAGGAATTTGTTTATGTTGGACTTGAAAACATCCAAGTTGTAGTTAGGTGGGAAACAGGCAAACGGAAGAGAGTTCCATAGGCGTGCACTTTCAAGAAAGAAGCTTTGTTCATGGAATATACGTTTTGATTTTTGCACAAACAACGAGTGGGGGAAATTATTGACAGTAGTTTCAACAAGACTGGTGTTTTTTGTGAAAGATTGGCGAGGGGGACGAGAGATTGGAGCTCAGGCGAGCACCTGCCATACGTAATGTTTGTTGCAATCAATGTGTATATGTTGTAATAGTATATGGATATATATCAGTATGACATCTACGTTCAGAGCAATTATGAACACCCATACATTTAAAAGAAGCGGTGATGCAAAAATAATTATTCCTGAAAATATTTTTTTCTGGTAGTGACGTAAGAGGGATATGAATACTTAATGCATAAAGCGTGAACATGTTTGCTCATGGTGAGGTGAGAATGCATGTACGCATAGTATAGTATCCCAAAACCTATTTTACGAAGTGTTGGTAGTGGTGATCATGAACGGTTTTTTCTGGAAGTGTTTGGTTAGTTTTGTATTGACACTCTATTTGTAAGGGAAATCGAGATCCTTTTATATATAAAAAATATACGTTTCAGCGCGGGACGTGACAAAATAGAGTCCTCGATTCCTTACTGTAGCAAGCTCCAGCGGTCATTTTAACCTAATATTCGAAACCCGTCCGTTTGACACTAAAAACTTTGATTAACAGCCAACCATTTTACCCATATATATTGTTTATATTTTTTCTAATCAATCTCCCATAAAAGAAAGCGAAACTTAATAGAGAGAAAGAGGGAGTACGTAGGAAGGCGAAAAAGTTAATTACTGTGTATATATAAGAATGAGAAAAATCAAACATATGTGCGCGCTATTTCTTGTTTCATTTTACTTTAGTCGAAGTCCTCAGAAATGAAGGATCCCTCTGCCATAAGCTAATACCTGATCGTTATATAAGCACATAGATATTAGAATATGCCATGATTTTCTGTAAAATGGTTTTGACTCCTGATGGGGCTATGAGACGAATGTATTCGCCAATCATTTTTATAACCAACGGCTGTGCTAAACAACGAATGGAAACGTTTAAAAATTATTATAAAAATTGTCGAATTTTGGATTCAATCAGTTTGTCGTTAACTACGCCACGGACCGCATTTGATTCTTGGCCGCCATCTTGGTTACTGATCTGAACTACGCCGCCATATTTGTTTAACACAATGTCTCAAAACTTAACATTTTCCTTTCCACATTTGACAATTTAAGTATGTTCTAGTATACATTTTTTATGATTTCTTGATTATACCGTATTTCAGGACAAAAATTCATCTAGTCTCCTGGATTAGCCTGCTTCGTGTCTTTACTTGAGCTAACATCACTTGAAGAAGTGTACCATTGTTCGTAAGTGCCGAGGAGGTCTTATTTGGGCATCGGATGCTATGTTATTTGGAATATTTAGTAACGAATTGACCATAGGAAAAGTATCTTCATGTCAGATTGTCCTGACACACAACTGTACACAGAGAGACTTTACACACCCGAAAATAGCATTTAGTATGTGTTCAAGTGCGTTATAGTGTATGTAAGAATGTGACTATGAAAATATATATCACTGATAAATATCTGCCAGATTGTAGATGCATATAAATTAGTACTTATTTAAAAGTGAACTATTGTACTTCTCTTGCAGATGGGCTTTGATGTACACACATCTGAAGGCGAAAGTATGCTATTCATTTTACTGCTTCAATTTTTAATTAAGGAAATTAATGTATTATGTGGTACATTTTTCCTTACAGGGAGTAGATTGTTTTGGGAGTCAGAAACCTAACTTACACCTGTTTAACGTGTTAAAAAACGTACCTAAAAGAAATGTATTTAGTAAAGTTTAAAAAAATCCCTGTAAATTCTATACCATCATGTAAATCGCACTTTTTAAAAACTATTGTACATTTATTTTAGCAACGTTCTGAACACGTTAGAAAACGTATATATTTATATTTTTTGTACACACGAAATGTTCAAGAAATTTAAATATATTTTTAACTGAAGCATATAAAAGCATCCAAATTTTAAACAACAAAAATCAAAAGACGACTGTTAAAAACTCAGTGGAAAATACTTGCAAAGATCAACAAAAACACACACACAGATGTGCCAAAACGAATATGCAACCTTCTTACACAAATTCAACCGAGAAATAAGACAGATAATTCGAAAAATTGAAACACTACAAAGAAAGCTTATTAAACAAAGAATACTCTGTGCTATTAAATACAACTTGTCTCGATGAAAACATGCTACTTAACTACAGTATATATATATATACATATATATATATATCATATCGTAAGTTATAAAATACATATGGCAATTAAGGTACACAGAATATTCCGCGTTTCATCCACGCTATCAGGCTTTATGCGAGATTGTCTCACGTTTTTATATACGCACATTCTGTTAAGTTTTTATTTAGCCAATCAGCTTTCTAGTTTCTACCGCACCCTTTCTAATAAGCCAATGAGCCGGTACTTAGAGAGCAATGGCTCAGTTGAGCTCCAGTTCACCCCTTCCTTTGTGTGTGGTATTTTAGTGGGGAGGGTAGATATCTAGTGTTCTGACCTATTTTAAACCTATATAAATGTGTTTTTGGATTTTTTATGTTAGTTTATATATATATATATATATATATATATATATATATATGATAATTTTTGTATTAGTATATTTATTTATTTATTTATTTTCTATTGTTCTTCTTAGTTTTAAAATTAAAAATCGCTATTCTAGAATAAAGTTTATCATGTGAACACAGTTGTTCGCTATTTCTCTCCTACAGTTTAATAGATGTTGGGGGTTATGAAGGCATAATCTACATGGATCGTCTAGGCCTCTACATGTGCTTGCTTGTCTTACTATTTTCCATTCGACAACCAGCGAACGTCCGCTTTCTTTGAGTTCCCAATATTTGTTTGCTAGAGTTGTTTTCATTCGGTGTTTTTTTTATGTTTACATGTACTTTTGTGGTCATAATATCGGTTCTAGAAATTTAAGGAGGTCATACCTACGTAATACTTTTTGTTCTTCGGGGTTTTTTTTCGGAAATATTGTGGCCTGGTAAGCTTTAGTACGAGACAACCACAACTCCTTGCATAAGCCTGATGTATTCTAGTATGGATGAAACGCGAAATATTTTGTGTAGCTAAATTGCCATATATATTTTATAACTTATTATCTACATATTGAGCACTCTTGAAGTAAATACTTAAAGATTACGCATAAATTAATACTTTCATATATTAATTTATGTGATTAAATGAAGTAGAATGAAGTAGCCATATATATATATATATATGTATATATATATATATATATATATATATATATATATATAATTATATTTTTTTAATACCTATAGACACTAGTTTCATCATTTCGGAAATCATCAGTAAAGGGTGTCAAGATCACCACCGGTCAGTAAATTCGAACCCGGCTACGAAAAATTCTCTGACTCCATTACCAATGGACAAATCCACAGGACCAATTTTACCACGAGAAATATCGTTGAAATTTAAAAAATTACTTTAAACTATCGAGACGACTGTAGATAGTGATCAAATAGTTATAACATCATGATGTTTGCCTATGTTTGTGTGTGTGAAAAGATACGTGAATAGACAGAGCAAATGTATTGCTAGTATATACAATCACGCAGTTATTTCTGCCTGTATAATACTTACATGTTGGTTGTATGAACGCATATGTGTGTTAGAGAGGTAAAGAATATTTGTTTATGTTTTGGGGGATATAATTAGGAGCTGATGATGGTGATGAGTGTTGTCACTAGGTGGCTGTAAACGAAATATATATACATATATATATATATATACATATATATATATATGTATGTATGTATACTAGCTGGACGCACGCCGTTTCTTGGTCGTACAATATGCTTAAACATAATATTATAATTTATGCATATTGCGTATGTAATATCATAGAATCAATCCTCTATTGAATATTATATATTACGAGGAATAACTTGCCTGGTCGATTAATGTGCAAATAAATAAATGAATAAAATAAAATAAAATAAAATAGAATCCTCCCTAAACACATACTTAAATCATTCGTTGACATCTATGCTGATGACACGACCATCTACGGCAACATATCAAAGGCTGTAAATGACAAAGTTCTCTCGGATTCTCTCTCCTCTGATCTCGAGCGCGTGGTTCAGTGGGGGAAGATGTGGCTGGTTACCTTTAATGCATCCAAAACCAAACTCCTATCCTTACATCATCAACGCTCTGATCCCCAGCTAGCATCAATTGTGATGGATGGCTCTCGTCTAGGTGAGGCCCCGTGTTTTGACAAGCTTCTGGGTTTGAACTTTACTCCTGATCTGACATCAAGTCTGTTGCCAAGGTCGGTGGAAAGATGGTAGGATCCTTCTACCGCTCCAGAAGATATCTCACTGCTGATGCAATTCTCTATCTGTATAAAAGCCAAGTACGTCCAAGATGGAATACTGCTGCCATATCTGGGCAAGAGTGGCCAAAAAGCAGCCTATCATGCCTTGACAGAGTACAAAATAGACTTTGTGGCTTTGTGGGGGATGCCCTTTTCTCTACCCTGCAACCTCTCTCCCACAGAAGAGACGGTGCGAGCCTATCCTTGTTTTATCGTTATTTTCATGGCAGGTGCTCGTCTGAGCTCCAATCTCTGGTCCCCCCTCGCCAATCTTTCACGAAAAACACCCGTCTAGCTGAATCCACTGTGAAAAATTTCCCCCACTCTATATCTGTGCCTAAATCAAAACGCGGATTCCATGAACAAAGCGTCTTTCTTAGAACTGCACGCCTGTGGAACTCTGTTCCGTCTGCCTGCTTCCCTCCGGACTACAACTTGGATGTCTTCAAGTCCAATGTTAACAAATTCCTAATGAACCGCCCCCTTAATTAAATACTTCATCAAATCTCCACACTAACTTAATGTACTTGCAATAACCCTTATCCCTGAGTGGCTTCCGGGACTTCATAAGTGGTGATCACTGTGTAAAAAAAATATATATATAATTATGTAGTTTATTAAATTCCGTTTATGTTTGTTTACAATATCACGCCAGCTGACGATGAATGCCGTGAAAACTCATTCTTGATTAATGTTTACTTTTTGATATGCAAACACAGAACCGATCTTAGTCGATTTTAAATGGTACCTGTTATTTTATTGTAAATTGAATTCATTAATAAGAAAAATAAAAATAAAAAGGTTACGTACACCCGGACTTTAACACAAAGTCATTCGATCAGTATTCAACTGATCTAATGTTTCCAGATTTTAACAAATCTGGATTTTTTTCTAAGGAATATTTCTTAAGATTTTATTATCTTTCTTGCCGGTGCAATTTAAAATTATTCCCTGTAAAACTTTTTTATCCATAAGAAAGACTATTTTTAGGACCGGATTTCTTGGATTCTCGATACTAATTTCTATAAAAAACGTATCTAGAAACACTGCCAGACATATAAATAACCTTTGTGCGAAATTTGCACCAGGTAAGCTTAGCTGTTTCGGTATCTATGAGGAAGGAACTCTCACATACATACACACAAAGTAAATTATATATATATATATATATATATATATATATGTATATAGTAATTTATAAAATATATATGGCGATTAAGCTACACTGAATATTTGGCGTTTCATCCACTCTAGGATTCCTCAGGCTTATGCGCGACTTCTGTGGTTGTTTATCGTTTTTATATGGTCCTCTCCTATTGAAGATTTAGTTAGCCAATCAGCTTTTTAGTATCCACCGCGCCCCTTCCTATCAGCCAATGGGCATGCATTTTATCGGACAAAGGATCTGTTTTAAAACTAGATTACTGTTTTTTTATTGTTAGTTTATATATATATATATATATATATATATATATGTGTGTGTGTGTGTGTGTGTGTGTACATACATACATATATGCACATATATATATATATATATATATACATACATATATGTGTGATCGTTTATGTATATTCATGTTTATTTAATTGTTTTATTTATTTATTTTCTATTGTTTTTGTTAGTTTTAAAACTATTTTGTATCGCTATCCTAGAGTAAATTTTATTTTGTGAACACAGTTATTTGCTATTTCTCTTCTACAGTTTAATAGATGTTGGGGTCCTTTGAAGTACAGGATAGCAAATTTTTCATGAAGGCAGATTCTACATGGGTCGTATATATTATTTTTTAAATATGATTATCCACAATCTACATGGGTCGTATATATTATTTTTTAAATATGTTTATCCACTGACACGTGTTTCGTCATCCACGTCTGATCATAGTGGCTGAATCTAGCGAGATTCGAAATTGGCACCTCGTGATAAGAAGCCTAAACCTCTACCACGCGGCTAACCTCGCCGGACTACTAAATGTATCACTTTAGGTATATGTTTTTATTTGTTTTTGTTAGCGATACTTTCTTGAGTTAATTCAAGTATTTATACGAACGTGCATTTTTATCTAAATGCTTGTTGGGAATAATGTTCCCATTGACCAATCTGGTACCCCCTTTAATGGGGAGCGGCATATATATTGTTTTCTTAAGATATGATTATCCACTGTCTCGTGTCTCGTCGTCCACGACTCATCAGAGTGGCTAAATCTAGCCAGATTCGAAATCTGCATATATATATTGTGAACCAGACGCATATAATGTACGTATTAGCGCACTCTGTATAATGCTGAAGTGTGGATCGTATGAGCACATAAGTGTGTCGAAGAGAGAAGGCGTGCTTGTTTTCACTTTTCCCGTGATTATCACCAATAAATCGTGGCGGCTGATTCCAATTCTTTAATCAACTCTTAAGAAATTTAGTGTCAATTTTATTACAGAATATAAAATCTTGAAAGTCGTTTAGATATTGATTTGTGCCAAAAGTTGATTGACTATTGAATATAAAATTGAATGATGAAGAATAAAGTGAAAAAATATTGCAGTATTAGAAATTTGAATGAGTAATATAAATGATTTGAAACAAGAGAAACCACGAGAGGAAAAACTTAAAGATTATGACAACGTTAACTTACCATGTTGTGATGACGTATGAACATTTTGAATTAGTTAAAATGACGTAAAAGTTTCAATTTATATAAAGAAAATAAAGAAAATTAAGGTGGGAAATTTGAAGAATAACAGAAACTGAATAAGTAAAAAAAAAAAAAAGGAATGAAAAAAAAAACAGTAGAAAATTTAAACCGTAGAGTAAATAATTATTTTATATTATTTTAAATAATAATTTTATTCATATATTTATTTTTGGAAAAGGTTTTATGATTTGCGCTTTAATTGTGAACAGTTCGAAAGGCCTAAAACTTCTTTTGTAGAATATTAACATAACTTGTGCATTAATTATTTTTTACGACAAAAAGAATTAATGCATAAATTATGAACTCTCATCAAATGATCATCGCTCAAAAATACCATTCGAAACGGTATAGAAGATCAAATAAGAATAAACAATTGAAAAATACTGACCATACCTCATCACGAGAGTGTGCAAAGAACTTGGACATTGGGGAAGCTGATCTCCTTCCCCAACCAAAAAAAACGTTACTGAAATGTAATGGCCGTAGCCAGCGATAAATCAATGGTAAGTACTGTTCTGATGACACAAATTCATTTGCACAGATTATCGAAATAGATAGAAATTAGTGAAAACGTGGAGACATCATTTGCCACCTACTGCAGCCAACGCAACCGTTTATTGACAGACATACGCCTTTGATGGTGGCCTCTATGGAAACTCCTAGTGAGTACAAATTAATAAAATAAATAAATAAATAAATAAATAATAATAATAATAATAATAATAATAATAGTAGTAGTAGTAGTAGTAGTAGTAGTAGTAGTAGTAATAATATTAATACTCTGCGGACAAAAAGACAAAACTATAAGCAATATAATAAGTGAATGCAGCAAACTATCCCAAAAAGAATATGAATATAGACACGACTAAGTTTGGAAGCCACTATACTGGCAGTTATGCAAACAATTGCATCTTTGACACGCAGATAAATGGTACAAGCACGAACCTGCAGCAGTACTGGCAAACGAAAAGCACACGATCCTATGGAACATGGATAGACAAGCGGATAAACCCATCCAAGAAAGAAGATAGTATTAAACAAGAAGGAAAAGTCCTGTCAGATTGTAGATTTTGCCGTTCTAGCAGACAACAGAGTGAATATTAAGGACACGGAGCAGCAGAACAAATACACGGACCTGGCCAGAAAGCTGAAAGGGATCTGAAAAACAAGAAAGTAAAGATAACACCACTAATACTAGGTATACCCCCATTTTTTTATGTGTGTCACCATTATCTGGCACTAAACAAAACAAATGAGGAGGGTCAAGGAGGATGGAAAGATTGAGAAGAGAAACCGCTAATCAGATCTCCTCTGGTTGGGTGCAAAGAAGACTGGGACCTTGCGGAGGCTTATTGCCACCCAAATCACAGTGTAAACCAACGTGAAATCACTTGTAAGCGGCTGTTGCGATAAAACAATTTTTTTTTATGAAACGGTTTTCGAAAAGGGTGAAGAGTGCTTGAAAATTTGACGACACTTTTTGTCACTCAGACTCCAGGAAACACCATAAGTTGTTCTCAAAGACTAATTTTTGAAGATGACTTATGCGTTATTACTCCGGATGAGTAATAATAATCACCGGAAACCAAAGAAACTTAAACGACAATAAAAATGTGCGCCCACGTCTAAAAAAATAAAAAAAAATTTAAAAAAAACAGTCAAAGCTTTAGGAGAATTTAAATTCCGATGGAAGAACTCTAATTGAAAACCCTACTGAAAAAAAGTGCGAAGGACAACCTGCTTTCCGGCTGACTACAATATGGTTGTCTTCAAGTCTAACGTAAACAAGTTCTTAATGAGCCGTTCCATATAAGTTAACACATTTACCACTTGATTGCTATATTGTCTAATTTCTACTGTACATTGTTTAACCCTTATCTTCGAGTGGCCTCTTGACCTTGATAATGTGGTGATGCCTGTGTAAAAAAAATGGATATCTTTTCTACCATTAAAATCCCAATGAAATCCAACGGCTGTTGCAAGGGAGAAATCAATTGTAATCAGCTGCTGCGAAAACACAAAGATATTTGCAATAGTTATCGAAACAAATGAAGAGAACTGGTAATCTCGGGAGGCTTTATATTACTCATATTCACGTAATAACTGTTGGGTTTTATTAATGAGTAAACACTGTTGAAATTCTGCGTAAGAATTAATGAGTACATGATAAATCGACAAAAACAACTAACAATGTCACGAAGACGATAAAAGACGGGAGAATAGTGGCACCAGTGGTACTTGTCACTGTGAATATCGCCGTGAAAAATTAGATCTCAACAAAACGAGCGCAGAAAGTACAAGATTCATGGCGAAGTTGATTTCCATTCAAATTCAAGTAGAAATACTAATCCTTTTTATCAGCGTGAAATAACCATTAGATTATATCCTCAAAAGATTATGAGAATAATATCCAAGATATGAATTATATACATTAAAATAATGCAAAACTAATCAATGTCTCATGTACATCTCTTATGCTATATTACAGATTATTATTATTAAGTAAAAATCAATGTTTTCGTGAAAATGATGGAAGAAAATTAAAAGCAAACAGTGAAGTAATCGTATTATTTGCATTCTGCAGACGATAGTCTTTATTTGGAGTATAATCTAGAAGACCCTTATCTTATTTGGAGTAAGACGACAAAAAAAAAGAAAAGAAAAAAAGCTGAATATAATTTTACTAGAAAATGTTATTAAACGATTCTATTCCAGCATATAAAATAGCCGTAAAACTGAATATGATATATATATATATATATATATATATATATTGGATCCATTATAACATTTAAACTCATTTTCATGTTAGTACATACTTCATGTGGACAAATTTGAAAAAAGTTTAATAGGTTCTTTTTAAAAAAATTGTATTATTGGCTTATATATTGTAAAGTGTATCTGTATCCTTTAAAAGTTTACAAAATGTTTTTTTTTTAATAATCATTTATGCATATTACTGCACATATCAGAGTCTCGGAATTTAGAATCTAAATTTAATTATCAATATTTCCATTTTTAATGCTGTGTTTCTGGAATCGACGATGTCTACAGGCGGCATTGATATACCACATTGCACTAAGACTGATATTCTGTAGCGATCAGTAACTGCCCAATCCTTTTAAAATGATTTTCATTTAATGCATGTTAACTGTAGTCCAATTAGCATAGTTTGAAAATGTTATTATCGGTGTAACTGCTTGAAATTCGCCAGTTTTATCTTGTCGAACTCGGAATCCTTTCAATTCGACTCGGAAATCTGCACGGAATCTAGAAATGAACACCTTATTTAACCCCGTGTAGCATGTTTTCGGTCTGTCTATTATAATTAAGAAGAATACCTGAAATGAAGTTGTAAATATTACACGCGTTCGAACGGTGTAGGCAACCCAGAATAAATTTGCGAAATTAATAGGACTTCTACGGATTCATGACATATGAAAAGAGAGAATGCTACTGACTCCCGTCGGTTAAAGTTCCGTTTAAACTTCCGTGCAGCTTTATGAGTTCGTCAAAAATGTTCTGAGTTCGACAGGATATACCTGAAGAAGGTCGAAGATAGATAATAGAAACAGTTGTCCGAAAAATCTGAATAAGACGAATGATCAAACTTCGATCAAAAATTTACAGCCACAATGACGTCGCTCAGTTACTTTTCAAATATGATTAAATTAGACAGTCAAACAATGATATTGCTTAAATATGAATCTCGTATTCAATCAAACTTATATAAATTAGTAAAATATGTCCCAGATATCATTATACATTCTTGTTAGTAAATATAATGGAGCTCTTGTTGTTAATAACCAACTGATTGTGACGATTTCTTCTGAGCGTACGCTGACCTTCTCCGTGAATAAAAGGATATATACTAGTTGGAAGAATAGTCTTATGAAAATAAGAATGATACATCAATTCCTAAAATGAAATAAAAGGTTATTGCTAGGACGCTAGTCTGATAGAAAGAAAGACATTAAACTCCCTCCCCCTTCAAACATAAGGAGGATATAATTATTTGATGGATAGTATCATAAGGACGGATACTACACTCCACTCAAGGAAAATGATAACGGTTTCATGACAACAGATCATATACCACAATACTCATAAAAATGGGTGTAATGCATGGGATGATGTTTTTTTATGATAAGAGAATGAACTATTTCATGAAATTTCAGGGATATTGTGAAGGGATACGAGTAGCAAGATGTCTGTTCACATTACACTTGAACCTCTGCATGTCAGTACAGTTGTGAATGCAGAATCTCGGAAGACAGTTCAAAATTCTAGCTGTTCTGGGGGAGAAACTATTGTAGTAGAATGCTTCTTACACCTAAGGATCTCTACTATGAAGGGGTGGGATTTAGCTGCTTTCCAGGCTTGTCGGGGGTATTCACGTCGAGGGGGTACAAGTGCTTGTAGTTCATCAGAGCATTCTCCATTAAAGTACTTGTAGAACAGGCAGAGGGATGTAACATCTCGTCGATGCACCAGCCCATATGTGACAACAGTACTCCATACATGGGCGAATGGTTGCCTTATAGAGATACAGGATACTTTCAGGCGTAAGTAGCTTTCTAGCACAGTAGAAAGAGGCCACCTTCTTCGCAGCAGCATTGGCAATGCTCTCAATGTATTTATTCCAGTTCATGTACCCTGTAAACTTTAGGCCGAGGAGTTTAGAGGAAGTACTTTCGGGTAATGTGTTTTTTGGTCATTGCTATCGGTGGTAGTGAAGGTTTCTTGTTAGTTGCAATGCACATAAATGTAGAAAATAACTACTGACTTGAATCTAATCCGATCATCATAACAACCAGTATTTCACATTATGCGTTTCTTATTGAACTGACAACTTTATTATCTCAAACCCTCGCTTTGGGTCATGTTAGTTCATGGTTGACTATAATAAAACAGAGCCAGCTGACACCTAAGTACACGTAGTTGATCACAAATGAATCCAATGTGCTGTTATTCTAAACAAGTAAAATTATACTCGCTACATATTTGGCGATATAGAAGATATACGAGTAATTATTAACCATGGTTTTATATGGAATCTATTGTAGCGAGATTTCTGTCAAGGATGATGTATTCTAGGTGATGTACAGTGACTCACTCTTACTAGTAATAATAAAATACAGAGAGCCTAAAAATGTACTCACAATTGCAGTTATCAACGTTGTCAGGAAAATAATGCTTATCAATGTGAATATTTGCGAACATGATTCTTCGATGACATCCGTTTCATTGTTCAGAGCTATTTTATATTATTCTATACTCATATATATTTTATCCTCATTTGAAGTGTAAGAAGATGTTGACATTTTCGTGACGTCCATTAGCATGTGTAATGAGAATTCAAAACAGAATTAAGGAAATAAAACATGTTTCTATATTAACACGGATATAAGTAAAAAAAATGCGTGTGTGAACTTAATCACTATTTTTGTTTGTATAAGAGACAAAGTTAATTATTCAAGCTAATAAAAGGTTATATGTTCTTTGTCAGTTTCTGGTTATGTGATACACAAAAATTGACAGCAGTTTCGTACTTCCGTCTCTCACGGATGTACTTATAAATTACTTACTGGAGTGGTATTGCGTCTTCTTTTTAACTGACTTATTTAGATGTCCGTAACTGCTTTAAAATAATTTCATTTCAGATGCCCACATTTTTATGACTTTCAACTTTATAAAAGTATATGCATGTTATGTTTTAGTTCTCCGACTGTTTTTTATCACAGATTCTACTTTATTGTGGGTTATGTGTTAGCTGGATCAATTCTTGATGGATAGGAAAGTTGTCAATTGTCTCAGCAAAAAAAAAAAAAACATTAACTTACAAAAAATGAGGTTTCTGTCGTTCGAGATCAATAACTGAATTCATGACTGCAATATCACCCTCGTACCCCAAAGACCTATTATGTCTCCAATCTGATCTCAATGATTTCTCAGATCTCATTGTATATTCATTTGTTTAAATATATGATTGGTAAGTACCATAATTTTGATTCGCTTTCTTCGATTTTCATCAGGTTGTGCAAAGAGGAGAAAGATAGTTACTTTTACTACATCCAAAAGCAATCTTCTATATTTTCACTAACAATGCTCTGGTCCCTACTTGACTCCAATTGAAATAAATAGCTCTCATCTTGAAGAAGCACTCCGGTTTTACAAGATTTCGGGATTGGGCGTCACTCCTGAACTGAACTGGAAGACTTACATCAAATTACATGTCAAACCTGCAGAAAACTGTTGCATCATTCTACTGTATCGCAATGGAACTCACTTTCGACGCAATCCTGTATAAGAGCCAACTCCTTCACATCTGAGGAAGGTCTGTCTCGAGCATTTTTTTAAATCTTGAAACAGTACTGAATCTAGTACGAACAGTTCATTTCTATCTCTTTCTTAGAGGTGATACGTTGCGAGTCGTTACCAGCTCATATAATTATTTTTATGACAGAGGTTTGACCCAACGTTAATGTTTGTAAGGCAATCCCAACAAACAATCGTCTACCTAAAACCTCTCTCAACAGTTTTTGTTACTCTCTATCTGCGCCGAAAACTAAACGAATATAATATGAGCAAATTTTCCTTCGTAAAACCCCAACTGCAAAACACAATACCGCCTGGCTGTATTCCGATTGGCTCTGGTATTGTCGTTTCAAGTCTAAGGTAAACAAGTTTTTGTTGCGGAGTTTTCTTAAATAATCGAATTGTATCTAATTTTTAGTCGCGTGCAAGCGACTCTATAAGTTACCCCGCCGGTCGGTCTGTCGGTCGGTCTGTCGGTCTGTCCGTAACACTTTTGTGCTTGGCCTTTTTGGTTAAGATCAAAGGTCTGTTGTTAATAGATGCTGTTCTTAGCTTTTTAAACTTGTCTTGGCCTTTTGGCCGAGATCAAAGTGTAGTATCTGTACTTACTACATGCTGCACTTATTGTGATATAACGCGGAGGATCACTTTTCTGTATTTATTTAATGCAAAATGATCACCCACGTTACAACCAGTCAATCTCAAAGCGATTCAAGTCATTCTCCAGATAATTCAAGTTGTTTTTGAAGGGGTCCAGTTATTTTTAAGCATCCAAGTCATTCTTAAGGTCATTCAATTAATCCTTAAGTTCATCAAAGTCATTCTAAGTCATTTACTTTTTATTTATTTAAGTCATTTCAGCCCATTTTTCGGTCATTTTAGTTTATCTTTAAGAATTCCATGTCAATCCTACATTCACGCATTCATTCATTACACGAGAGCACGCGACTAATGAATATCGGGCTTGTTTCCATTACTAATCTTCACGATATTGTTTTACTAGCTACCTAGCACTCATGCTGGGGAGGTTTTGGCCCCTTGATAAAGCGTTAAGTTATAATAAATAACGAGTTCTACGAATATGTTTCAATTAAGCGGATAAAAAATTTTTACTCCGTGGACGTTATTGTAAACTATTATGTGACCAGCATATTTACACATTTTGTCTTGATCAAATGAGAGCTTTTTTTGAAAAGTATAAAGCGTTGTTAGATGTAATTTTGAGGCGTTTCTTTTTATGTTTCATTTAATCCTATTGCCCCATGATGTGAGATTTATATGATATCTAAATCTTATAGATCTTTGATCGTTCGGATTTTGAAAATCTATTTTTATAGCGGAAGGAGCATAATTAAAAGATTACATATCTTTAGTTATGTTCATATTGGAAGCGATAAAATCTACACACGCCTTTATATAACCACACACACACACACACACACACACACACACACACACGCACACACACACACATATATATATATATATATATATATATACTCAAATGTATGCATGTATGTATATATGTATGTGTGTATGTATGTATGCATGTAGAGTATAAAGATTAATAATTTTTAATTATATATCAGTCTCAAAATGATGAACAAATAAAATCAAATTGAGTGTCCGATCGTTTCGGAAACGATATTCATTTTATTAAAATTGACAATAAACATTGACAATAGTTAACAAAGATTGTGCTTTTGAATATATGCTCTCTTCAGCAAAAAGAGGGATGGGGTGAGCGTTTTAAGAAAACAAAATAAAACTAGCTTTTCTGTAGTAAGTAAGGTGAATAGTCCTTATTGAGTTTCATTAGAAAATTTGGTTTAAAGTCTGTATTTTGGGCACAATACAACATGCTCACTTATAAACTACTGATGATATATATGTATGTATATATCTATTAGTATAAGTGACAGGGAGATGAGTCGTAACCATCGAGCTACAAGACCTGTTAAATAAGATATGACGTCACGTATACTAGGCGAAGCAAGAAATATCTGTCGAAAAGTTAGACACTCAACGATAATTAACAGTATTTGAAATAAGGATAGAAAATGTTTTTAAAAATATATATTGCAAAAAGAAAAAAAGCATGATTTAATAATTACATTTTTCTTTATTCAATAGTAATTAAAAAATGGGACGTAAATAATAAAAAAATAGAGAGTTGTAGTTAAAATATAAACATCACTGTTTATCATTGAGCCAAAGTTTATTATTTTCATTTTCAATAATTTGAAAACTATTTTTATTTATTTATTCAAATAAAAACAAACGGAGAACTAATCAATGATAATTATTCACACACACACACACACACACACACACACGCGCGCACACGCACACGCACACACACACGTGTGTGTGTGTGCGTGTGCGTGTGTACGGCCTAATCACGTTGACACACCGGTTCTTGTCAGATCACTGAAGTTAAGTAATGTTGAGCCTGGTTAGTACTAGATAGGTGACCATTTGGGAATTCGAGGCGCTTTATGAGCTTTCCGGCATTGTTTCCAGTCGTCCTGAACCTCCACGTTCCACTGGTATTCAACAATGTCGACTCAGGAGAGGTATGGTTGCGATTGCGCAAATGTTGCCACAAAAATTTCACTCGCAGGCACAGTGTATGTATATATGTATGTACATATAAGTATGTATACGAATATATATATATATATATATATATATATATATATATATATATATATATATATATATATATAAAGCCTTTAATAAATTTCCCCACTTTATTGTACGGGCATTAAAAAGTATCGTAGACACTTGAAAATTCAGTATGTTATTGCAATACATCTTATGAGAAAATTGTAAGCTTTTTTTATGATTTCAGGTTCAAATGAGCAGCTACAGCAAGAACTGGAATACATCCTACAAAAGTCTGCTTGTTACAGCTTGTGGATTTCAAAAACAGGATCTACATGTCAGGACATTTCCAGAAGAACACGTTCTTATACTCAGAGGCAGACACGGCCAGATAAGAAGGGACCATGACGAAGAATCCTGATTTTTACCTGAGTCTCGCCAACCGAGTTAAGCCTAATAATACAGCTGATTATCAGCTTTCCAACCGTAGTGACTTTGGTAGAATAGTTCTGACACCACTCCCCCTTACTTTCATTTGTATAATTTTACTTTCTTTTCTCATTGACGTAACACTTTATATCACATCCGGACAACGTCTTCTAACCCTGCTAATAAGTAAAGATTAATATATTGATAACAGTGTCCGAGAAAAATATCTTCAGCGAACTTTACATGCAACAAAATATTTCTAAGATCTGAAAGAAATAAAATCGCACACATGAAAAATATAAAAATATTTTCTTATTGTTTTTTTATTAGTTTTACTTATATTTCATTTTTAGATGCTATTTCATTTCTTCAACTTCAAGTCGATATGCAGACTACAATTTCTATTTCTATGAAAAAAATTGTGTCTGCGAGCTTGATGTCGGAAGATAAGCGGATGAAGATTCAATGTCGTTTACAAAAAAAATTGTTATCTGTTTTAGACGAAAGTTGAAATAGTCGATAACACTATCCGAGCAAATGCTTGGCTACATACTCTTGCTCTGCCAAGCAAGCAGAATACTCGATTAAACTTTCTAGTATTTGTATATTGGTTTTAAAAAAGGATATTTTATAAATTAACGATGTTTTATAAATTAACGGTTTTAAAAAAGGATATTTTATAAATTAACGACTATTATTATAAATTAATATTGAATACATCTTATGTTAAAAAAGAGCACTTATTCATAACCGTAGGAGAATTTCGGATCGATTTTTAATGTGCAGAACAAAAACTTCCCGCTTTTTCTTAAAGGAAACGATGATCGATAGTTAAAAATAAAAAAACAATATATATATATATACTTATAATCGAAAACGGTATACGTAACGTAATTTTAATTAAAGAAATGTACTTGTGCAGTTTATAAACCGTCCTGAAATTATAAGTTTAATGTCTAGAAAGACATTCTTAGCATTAAGAAAGGGCTTTTAATACTCATGTACTTTACTCTAAATTAATTCAAAAAGACATTAACAAATTTTATGAGAAGAAAAAATAACCCAATGTACCCTGTTGTTGTTTTATTGTTTAAGCATTCAATCATAGTCGATCAAACCATTTCCAAAAAATATGCCGATAATAATGTGGTTTATATTCTGCATAAGTACAAAACGTGTTTATTCAGCCAAAGCATGGCGAAAGAAGTAACAGTTTTTAAGCTGAAATTTGAGTGGGAAACAAAACATTAGGATAGTACTTAATGCTTTTATTTTTGTTTTTGATGTTGTTGTGGAACAAGATAATGAGCCGAAGTAAACATTATTTTTTTGGAAGGTCGACCTTGGATATAAAATTTTCCATATCGTAAGGAAAAACATAAGGTCTTAGCTAGAGTATTTAGTAGGGGTTTATGTCGTTTATGAAGCTGAATATAGTCGTAGATAACGTCTTCTTTTGTCTTCTCTCATAATCTACACGTTCTAAGTCTATATTGCCTCGAATAGCTTCCGTACATTTATATTTGATCTACCTCTGCATTCTATCTTTAACAAGGATGCGTCCACTATAGTATCAGACCCGACCGAATGGTTGATTGTAGGCATATACTGATTCATACGATCCAAAAAATTCCAACAAAAACCAAACAGCCAGCTATGGTTCTCCCCAGAATGTGCTGCTGCTATCGCGCACAGAAATCACTTTTTCCATAACTACCAACGTAATAGATGCACTGAGACTAAAGCTGCGTTCAGGACTGCCAGCAACCACTGTAAAAGAGTAATAAAAAATGCGAGAGAGCTATATGCTCAGTCCATTAAATCACAAAGTTGCGGAGCAGCGACTTGGTTCCCACCAGTTTTGGCAAATAGCAAACAGGATCCTGAACAGAAGCGTGCGTTTTATCCCAACCATCATCAATGGATCTGAGGTCATCTCGTCAGCATCAGACAAGGCCAGACTATTTGCCAAGAACTTTGCAGCTAATTCTACCTCATGCGATGAAGGCCATCAACTCCTCGTATTTCCTCCTATAACAGACAACACGCTATGCAACATGCAAATATCTGCGCGAGAGGTCGCCAAGCTAATCATGAACCTTGATTCCAATAAAGAAACTGGCCCTGAGGTATTCGAGTTATAGCGCTGAAAAAGTTCCAACCAGAAGTTGCCCTCATACATACAAAACTGTTTAAGCGTTGCCATAAGGAGAAGTATTTTCCAACACCCTTGAAAACTCCATCAGTATGCCCTGTATTTAAGAATTCAGGTGAAAAGTCATCTCCATCTCAGTACAGACCAATAAGACTCCTGTGTGATATGAGTAAATTGTTGGAATCCATATTAGATAAAGAAGTAGTCAACCACCTCAGCAGAAACAACCTTCTTAGTGACATGCAATAGGGTTTCCGCTCCGCAAGATCTACAGCACATGTGCTAACGGTTATATCTCATAGCATTAGTGAATCTCTTGACAAAGGCTTCCTTTCCAAGGCAATTGCTCTTGACATATCGAAAGCCTTCGATATGGTATGGCATAAGGGCCTACTTCACAAGATTTCCAGCTACAGTATCACTGGAAATGTTTTCTCAAACATTAAATCATTTATCTCCGATAGGTTCAAAAGAGTAGTGGTTGATGGACAGAAATCAGAGACCCACAGTATTAATGCTGGAGTCCCTAGGGGTCCATCCTGGGCCCAACTCTCTTCCTGATCTACATCAATGATCTAAAACACATATTTAAATCATTTGTTGACATCTATGCTGATGACACGACCATCTACAGCAACACATCAAAGGCCGTAAATGACAAAGTTATCTCCAATTCTCTCGTCTCTGATCTTGAACGTGTGATAGAGTGGGGGAAGAGGTGGCTGGTTACTTTTAATGCATCTAAAACGAAGCTTCTATCTTTACATCATCAACGCTCTGATCCCAACCTGGCGTCAATTGAAATGGATTGCTCTCGTCTTAGGGAGGCTCCATGTTTTGACAAGCTTTTGGGTTTGACCTTTACTCCTGATCTGAAATGGAACACGTACATCAGGTCTGTTGCCAAGGACGCTGGGAAAATGGTAGGATCCTTCTACCGCTCCAGAAGATATCTCACTGCGGATGCAATTCTCTATCTGTATAAAAGCCAAGTACGTCCAAGGATGGAGTACTGCTGCCACATCTGGGCAGGAGCTGCTAAAAACAGCCTATCCTGGCTTGACAGAGTACAAAATAGACTTCGTAGCTTAGTGAGGGATGCCCTTTTCTCCTCCCTGCAGCCTCTCTCCCACAGAAGAGACGTTGCGACCTTGTCTTTGTTTTATCGTTATTTCCATGTCTGAGCTCCAATCTCTTGTCCTCCCTCGCCAATCTTTAACGATAAACACCCGTCTGGTTGAAACTACTGTCAATAATTTTCCCCTGTCTTTATCTGTGCCTAAATCCAAACGTAGATTCCATGAGCAGAGTTTCTTTCTTAGAAGTGCACGACTAGGGAACTCTCTTCCGTTTGCCTGTTTCCCAGCTGACTACAACTTGGATGTCTTCAAGTCCAACATAAACAAATTCCTGACAAACCGCTTCCTTTAGTAAGACACTCTATCAAATCTCCAGTACTAATGATTACTACAATACTATCTCATTGATTACTGTACACGCAATAACCCTTATATCTGAGTGGCATCCGTGCCTTGATAAGTGGTGACCTCCATGTGAAAAAAAATTACTTGACGTCTTAATTATGATCACTTCTGAGAACATAGAGATTTATTTGCCGTTGTTGTTGAAGTTGTTAGGGTTTAGCAACATTTATTCATTTCATGTGAATCAGAATACTTATGTTAGCATTCGTTAGCCGACATTTTCCTAATTATATATTTTCTAGAAACACATCGCGTACTTACTTGATGAACCACATGAAGGTTGTCAACATCTTTAAGTAAATGTGTTTCTATAGAACGAACTGGAATCGAACCTGGCATATTTAGGTTGTCAGTTCATGCTCTTAATTAATTTGTTAGCGTTGCTATTCAGAATAATTTATATTGCGCCGCGGTCGATGATTCTCAGTTACGTCATAGACAATGTCTTACCTGTTCTCCTTTTCCTCTTGAATTTAGAGTACTCCTGATCTACTCGAGCCAGTATGTGTAGTTTGGATGGTGACCATTTCTCAGAAAACTAAGAGTGCCCCCTTACGAACTGCTCAACTAATCAAAGTTGTTTCTCCACAAACCACGTAACTTCTCCTGACTTGTCTATGCTTGTATAAAAATGATTTTATCGCGCGGGTAAATGCCCCTTTAATCGCATTGTATTTTTAGGGAAATCGATCCAGATGAAGCAGAAACTCACGTGATTTACTGACTTGTTAAGAGCACCATGTGATTATCGCAAAGAGAGCGGCTGCCTATTTGCATTAGTCTTAAAAAGACTAAGGCTATAATAATAAGGAAACAGTCAGCACGAAAAGAGTTCCGTAAGATATGCAAAAATCCAAGTAATAGAGGCAACTAAAACTACGAGTCAAACGAGCTGAAAGAATGTAAAGAAAGAATAGATTAAACAATTTTGAAGAACACATGGCTTGGCCTTCTTCACGCCAAGATCACAGTGTAGTATCTGCTCTGATGCTTCACTTCACCTTTTCTGTCCTCGGTCAGTGGAGGACAATCCTTCGCGGCTGAGACAATTTTCATTATGTTCCTATCAAGAGTGCTCCTTTTTGGGGAGCTGGATTCCTCCCATATAAAAAACGACCTTATGCCTGACTCTGCCCCTGTTGAGAGGCAAGTAAATAGGAACACATGCAATAATAGTATTTCTCAAACCACGGAAAGTAACATCATGTCTGTGAAAGAAACATTGCAAGAAGAAGAAAGGATGAAGCAAATCAAGTTAAAGATACCTTTCAATAAGCTCGAAATGAGACAGAGATTCTCGATCTTAAAAATGATGCCAGTACTCGATAGTCGTTTGGGATATCCAATTAGTTTTCTTTCCTAACTTATTCGCCTTCCGATCTGTTATTTATTAAGCGAGATGGACTTTTGTATAAACCTTACAATTAATCTATCTCATGATTGTCTGATATACATGAAGTCTTCCTCATTAATCGCAACTATGCATTATTAGTTTAAATGGAATATTTCAAGTCAAGAGCAGCTTGGCTTTCCGTTTTCATACGAAGTCTGGAATGGTTTGGACAAGTGCGCGCGAAGGAGTGACGATTAAACAACATTTGCATTTTCTATATTGATTCACTGTTCCGCGCCTGATACGTTTTTCATTTTCACACATGAATAACGTGAATATCGTATCCTGATGGCAACATTTTCTGGATTTTAATCCATATATCCTATTGACGTATTGACTATAATGATGTTTATTGCAAAACCCCGTCACTCATCATCTTCCCTTCCAGTACCGAAAGTTACAAAGAATATAAACATGATACTGCCACGTTGCCATTATGTCTACCACCCGCAACGAAGAAAACTTTGATTTTAGAGGTGGGCGGCTTGATGGAGGAATAGAAAATATTTCAGTGAACATTAAGGTATAATGCCGTTACTATACCAGCATGTCAGTAAACACATTAGAATTTTTGTTGAAGTACACTATGCACCCAAGATTTCTCTCCGCTTTCAAAACGGACAAAATTCGGGCCGGTAAAATACAGTTTTAATTTTCTCTGACAAGAGTGCCCGTGCTTATCTAGGTTCTGAGACACATTGAGGATAAGATTTAATAAGTGAAGAGCGGTATTAATTGTAATGATACGGCGTTGATTATTTACGAAGACGGACCAAGTAAAATTGTTATTTTGGATATGTAATATTTAACTGGAGAGCCGACTCGCAGCATTGTGTCTCTTAAGGAGGCAGCTCTGGGAAAAAAGCTTTATTCATGGAATTGTAGTTTGGTTTTGGTTTATGTATAGAGACAGATGCTGAAAAACAGATAGAATAAAATAAATTACTTGCAATAGTTGTCTCTAGATAAGTGTTTGCCGTGAATACACTGCTGGACAAAACCATACATTCAAGCTCAGTCGGAAACTTGCTACGAAAATAAGGATAGAGCAGATAAGGCATTGCTTTGTCTCTTCCGTGAGAAAAAGATGGCAGGAAATAGAATAGAACACCCCAAACTATTCTGTTACGGCAGTAAGGAATGTTCTGAATAACCCTTCCTCTGATATTACAACATCTTGGGTCAAATTTGTCTCTTATAAAGACAAAGATAAAGAGTTACACCGAAAGTGAAATATGTCCTGGAGAGGTAGAATAATCCACCATTTGTCTGATAGTGTTCGTAACTTATTTTGACTAAGTCTTTCATTTCAGATCACGAGTAAATTTCAGTTCTGAAAGCTTATCCAGTGAGGGTGCGTTCTCAAAACAGAACTCATTCATTTCAGTTGGGGTTATAAATGTGAATGCAATCAATTTCATTCCACTGCGTATTTATATAAATATTATTTTCTGTAGATATCTGCATATACATAAACTAACGCTGGTATATATCTAGTATTTTGTGCACTTTAAACTTAACCCTAACGGCATATTGACGTCATCTAACGAGTAACTAAGCCTTTGTTCCAACTTAACCTAAATAATGTATGTATAGGTATCGTTAATAAAAGTAGTTAAAGTGCGTATGTGGGAATTAAACATGGTGTAAATAATCACAGGCGTGCGTATGGCAGCTGTATGCAAATGACGGAGCCGTTTGCGAGATGGCGTCACGGCAAAAAAGAAAGAAAATATTATAAAAAGAAGTCTGCGCAGACCGTGGGTCGATATTTATTCGGAAAAGTACCGGGAAATAAATATCGTCGATTTAACGGAAAAAAGTGAGTCGATTTTATCCTTGTCGTTGTTCCTTGCGAATGAGTTTACAACGTGTTTGGTCCCTACATATAAAGGACTGCATTTTAATGGCTGACAAAGTCAAATTTACTCAAAATTCGCTCCAAGATTTCCGCGTATTTTGTGCAGAAAAAATACATTATTCTAATGTTTAATGATCAGAGACTTTTTAAATACACCGATAAAGTGTGGAATGAAAAACTATCTAGATTCTATACGTTTGTTTACATTTTATCTTGTCCTAGTGTATACTTTCTAACTTCATGCAAAATGATGACGTCAGAGGGTGACGCTACAAACCATAACGCATTCTATTAAACTGGTGATGGAGGATAACCGCGCGGAGTTGATTATGTTTGCAAAATGATGACTTCATTCAACGAGAGAGAGAGAGAGAGAGAGAGCGAAAAGAGAGAGAGAGAGAGGAAGAAAGAGAAAACTGTTGTGTGTGAGGGAAAATGCACAGCATTCGCAGATTCGCTTGTACTTTTTATTATGTTTCTGATTGTATTTAGCTCAGAACATTTTACGAATTCACATGTCATAATAAATTAAATGGCAATAGTGGGGAGGTCATAATAGATAACCTTATTGATTATAAGCTAATAATAACAATAAGCAATTCATGGAATATTTGATGATGTTTTAACAGGTGAATAAGTAATTACGTCAGTGAATAATGATTACAAAGCACACACACACAAGCACGCCCCCCATATATATATATATATATATATATATATATATATATATATATACTAGCAGGAGAGGGGCCGATCTTGCTAGTCGTAAAATACGCTTAAATATGTTTTTTTATTTATGCAAGTTTCGTATTTATTACTATAGAGCTAATTATCTATCGACTATATATATATATATATATATATATATATATATATATATATATTTGTTAATATTGTTTTTTCAAGCGATAAATACGGTTAATATTGGCTCCGCCTCGAAGCTCATTTTTTCTTTTTTATTTACTTAGAAAGTCTCCTTTTAATTTGTTTGAACGTATATAACATTTTTATTTATTTATTATTAAAAACAGTAATCTACGTACACGCGTGTTTCCAGGTAATTACCTCTCGTCAGCTTAGTTCAACTGTTTCTAGGGATCGAACGTCAAACCATGTTTACCACAGTCCGGTGCCTAAACCGTTAGGCCACGGACCCTAGATGACTTTACTACTTATTTTTATCGGTTATAAATTTAGATTTGTTATTGTTGTTTTTTCAAGTGAACTGTTAATATTTGCTCCGCCTCGAAGCTCATTTTTTTCTTTTTTCTTTACTCAGAAAGTCGCCCTTTCATTTATTTGGACGTATATAGCATTTTTATTTATTTGTTAATATATACATATATAAATATATATATATATATATATATATATATATATATATATATATATATAATCGCACACATACACACACACACACACATATATGTGTATATATATAATACCAAAGGTAAAATATAGTTAATTACCATCAGTTAGAGTCGAAACCAAAACATGTAGAGCTTGAATCGCGTTCGCCATCTTTGAGTTAACTCAATAAAAAATAATATTATAAAAAATTAAACGGCCTTTAGCTATTTATAGTTTAACTATATTTAGTTTTGTGCAAACTACTAAAAATATCTGCATATTGAAATGGACATTTTGCACTATCCCATACCGACTTGTGCACATGTTATTCAGCTAATCAATGCAAGGAATTTACTCGTTGTATACAATCCTTGCTGTATTGTTATTATTATTATTATTATTATTATTATTATTATTATTATTATTATTATTATTATTATTTCCTGTTTAATTCTTTATCCTGTGACCAGTATTTTAATTATTTATCTACATACAGACAAACATTGTTTATATATAAGAACAAATAGACTTATGTGTTCATCATGTTTCGTCTTTATTTCGAGACTTCCTCTGGATGAAATAAAGATGAAACGTTGATGTATACATAACTCTGTTTGTTCCTTTTTATTTCTCTATTTTGTCGCATACTATTTCCATTATTTTCATATATATATATATATATATATATATATATATATATATATATATAAAGCTGAACGTCTGTGTGTGTGTGTGTGTCTGGTCACGAATAGGCTACTATATTGCTGACTATTTTAGAAAACTGATCAAATATAATGATAGAAGATGTATCGTGACACAAGAATGGGTATGTTTGATCTGGCAGAACGGCGGTTCATTAAAATTGTGGGGTCTGCGTTCGCGCCTGGTTCACAAAGTATGGAAATAAAAAAAATTACAAAAAAAAACGTTTACAAGTGTTTTTGATTACTTTGATAAGTATGCTTTAACTTAAATAGGAATGGTATAATAAAATTGTGGGGTCTGCGTTCGCGCTTCTCCTCCATAGCATGAAAATAGGCACAGACTTTAATAACGACTTTTCATATCTATCTGCGTAAGTATATTTTGATAATTATGTTTTAGGTTGAAGAAAAATGGCATAAATAAAATTATGGGCTGTTCGTTCGCGCCTGACCTCCATAGAATATAAATATGTCACAAAGTTTAACAAGGCTTTTTTTTAAATATAGATCCACAGAATATAGTGATTAGTGTTTCAGTGTGAACAGGTATGGTATAATAAATTATGGGGTTTATCTATTTTATTTTTACTTTCATCATATTTTGCTTTGGTTTTGATACCCCCAAATATGAAGCTGTCTATTTACAATCTTTCCTTTTTAATAACCTATCATACTTTCATAAATCAGAGTCCATTTTCTGTAGGCTGTTTTTGAACCCAGTCAACGACGGGTACTTTTGCTAGTATATATATAAATATATATAAATATATAATCGCATACACACATATATATACATATATATGCATATATATACATACATATATATGTATATATATATATTTATATATACATAGAGAGCGAGTGACATGACATATACATGTACATATATATATATATGTGTGTGTGTGTGTGTGTGTGTGTGTGTGTGTGGGTGTATATATATATGTGCGTGTGTGTATGTGTTTGTGGTGAGATGAAAATGGAACAAACGAAATTGTATCTCTATCAAATTCGTCTTTATTTCAATATTTTCTCGAGAAGAATTGGGGAAAATTCTATACCAATATAATATTTTCAAATAGACTTGTTAAAGGTATGTCTTTGGAAGATTTCAGAACAAATAAAATTCATGTGCATTATAACATTTGTATAGCGTTTTGGAGTGTTCGTGGAAACCAATTACAGCGACTGAGATTAGCAGCTGTTCCAAACTTTTTGTATACGTAGCCTTCGCCACTATAAACAAATCTTTTGTATGGAATTCAAATAACTTAGTTTTGCGTGAAGCTTACACATCAAAGTCGATGGCAGAATCCAAAATAAGATAATCTGTCTATATATCTATAAAATTGAGAATGTGTGTTATGACATATCTCAACTAGGTTTTTATCTAAAGACTTGTAATTTGGTATATAAGCTATTCAGTCATGTGATTTTTAACTAGTGTTTATCCTGCAAAACTGGCTGCTAAGGGGTAATATTTAAAAAATAGGTACTTGGGGATAATACAGTTTATATCTGCTTGAGAACATCGTCACAATTGAGCATGTGCAATCGTGAACCATGGTAGATGGTAAGGATAAGTAGGTCTTAAAACAGATGTTTAACATCGTGAAAAGCTATAGTTATCGTTCTTAAATAATTGTCTTTAAATTTGTGTTTCGATCTCAGAACGATTTTTATTTTTTTACTTACAAGTAGTGAACTGTTAAGAAAAAAAACTGCTCGCATAGAAGTCTCAGTTTTCTTCCAACGTTAGTTTTAATACCTACGATATTTCTGCTTAAAATAAAGAAATCTGGGTTAATTAAAATATAATGCGTATTTTTAGGAAACGCTGAGCGGCTTACTAGGATATATATATATATATATATATATAATATTTTTTTTACTATAATAATTAAATACCTACAGACACAATTGCTTCCTCCTTTCGGAAATCTTCAGTGCAGGGTGTCACGATTAACACCACTCGACAGATTCGAACTCGAGCTATCTCTGGCTCGATTAGCAAAGACCTTATCTAATCGGCTATCATTACCGCGAGAAATAACGTTGAATTTAAACATTTTAATTTTTAATTTCTTTACGTAAGTCACAGAGATCTAATCGTTATGCGATGATCTATGCACACGCACACACACACAATATATATATATATATATATATATATATATATGTATATACACACACATATATATATATATATATATATATATATATATATATGGGGGGTTAGATACGATACAATTTTCTATTTCTTTATTTTCCTGTTCATTTTCTCGATTTGCCGTTTTAGTCGAAGGTAGTATTTTTTTTTATATGTAACCGAGTGTTTTTGTATCGGCCATTTTTCTTTAAGCGCCTTCAATCCGTAATCGTGATCGGAAGTAATGTAATTCTTTTAGCGACATTGATTGTACGCACGCACACACACACATACATACACATATGTATATATATATATATATGTATGTATATATACATATACATATACATATTGATGACGGCGTAAGTATGAAACAAGAGTATCGGTAGGTATAAATGAATAATTATTATTACATTAAAAGTTATACAAGCATTGAAAATATAAAAATGAAACATCAAAACTTTAATTCCATGTCCTTTGTGTGAATCTTACTTTGTAACTCAATAGTTTTTAATTATTTCCTTACACGTATTCATTATTGTTACGTTTGCAGGTTGAAACAAGTAACGTAGAAAGCAATACAAATGACGACTCAACAAACAAAGGTAGATCAAATAAGAAGTGTATCAGGAAAAGGTATATTTACAGGATA
This sequence comes from Euprymna scolopes, assembly GCF_053919585.1. Taxonomy (NCBI): domain Eukaryota; kingdom Metazoa; phylum Mollusca; class Cephalopoda; order Sepiida; family Sepiolidae; genus Euprymna; species Euprymna scolopes. The sequence continues at coordinate 67,467,684 of NC_136500.1, forward strand.
TTTACATAATGGTGTCAAATAAGAGAGTCTTTTCTGGAGAAACATATATGCTCTCGGCGGCCTTCGGTGGCTTCTGGTGAACACACACTCAGACTAACTGAGTCTTCCTATTTATGTGTAATTACTCTCCACATATGCAAATGAATGTGTGCCACCACAGCAATTATACTTTTAATATTATTTTAGGACACATCATAAAAACTTTCTCTATTAATGCATACATATATATATATATATATATATAAACATATATATATATATACACATATATATGTGTGTGTGTTGTATGTGTGTGTGAGTGCGTGTGTATGTATGTTTAAGTGATTATAACGCGAAAAAGCATTCCATTTTGTTACATTCTATTTGTCGACTGAAATATATTAAACAGAAAATACATTCTTGCGGAAAGTGTCTGCGATTTTGCGAAATATGAGCATAAGAAAATTGAAATTGATATCAGTTTAAACTTCGGAATGAAAAATATCGATCAGCAAGATATTTGCTATTGATTATAAGTTGCAATCAAAGAAAGTAGTTTAGTTAAGAAACGATTTCAATAAACTTCGGAAAACAATAGTATTCCTTTATCTTTTTTTTTAAATTTAGTATCTGATTAATTGTAAATAAAAATATTAGGCAGTATGCATTTATTAAATTGCCCTAGTGACGGTAGGCACACATGCATTATATGTAGTGTATAAAAATTGTATAAATACAGAGATGATTGAATACTTACTAGCAGAAAATCAGAATTGTTACATTTATATGTAAAATACCGAAGTATGGTGAGTTCTGAGTTAATGTGTTATAATGCTCTACGTCAATAGGGATTAAATTAGCTGGTGTGTATATGACGAGGATGCCATTGAGTGCATGATAACCCAGATCTATAAAACAATCATTCTCTGAGTTGAATGTAAGACGAATGATGTAAAGTAGGGACAGCTGAACAGCAGGTCAATCAGTGGACAAAATAGTTGAACAATGTCGAATTACATCACATTTTTGAGTTAAGAGAAACGAACGGGAGTTGTGGAAATTCCACAGCCGACTCTTTTATATTTAATATATTGATGTCTGCATTTTGTGGATGTTCAACGTAAATATTGACGCCCTGATATTATTGTAACAATTTTCTAAAAAAATGCAAAAATATTTATCTAAGCTAGCTTACGCCTGGCGAAGACCGGTCGTAAAGTACGCTTAAATATCATATTTAATCCTTACAAATTTTGTATATATTAACTTATAGTTAATGTTATATCGATTTTTATTTATTAAAAAATTGTAATTTCAAAAATAAATTAATATATCCATACAAATTGCGTGCATCAAATTTAATCGAAACCGAAACCAAAACTTATATATATATATATGTATATATATATATATATATATATATATATATATATATATATATATATATATACTGAGTTCGTGTAATTCAGTAAATTTTCATATACCAATGAGTTTTAAGCCAGAAAGCGTTGACTTAAGGAGTAAGCTACAACATTACTTGCCATTAATACGAAACTATAATTAACCGTAACACTATTGCAAGGTTGTTACGGCCATACTATAAATATAGAAATACAAATTTAAAAAAAAATATTTTTATAAAAAAATTAATTATTGGGAAATAAAGAAACAGCGAGGTCTAATTTAGGAACTCAACGAATGGGATATATAATTTTTTTTTAAATGGCTTAGGGTTTTGTGTGAAAACTTCTTATGACTCTGTTTTTAAATAATGATACGAAAATTAGGCGATATAATAATACTTAAATGGGCTTTTCCGTAGCTACAGCAAAGGTAAATGTTTCTCACATGCTTTTCCCGTTAAGGGAATTTTCCTTTTTTCTTTCTCTTCAAAAATGGTCTACTGTCAAAAGTGTGTTTATTCATAAAGTCTGAAGAAATGATGGTTTTGGAAAAATTTTTCAAACGATCTAATGTTTGAAATTGTTCGACTGGACATGGAAACAATTGTAACGTAAAATGAAATACACTTTTTGTTGCCATCAACACTCTATTTGAAGTCTTGATTTTTCTTTCACAGTGTGTGTGCATATATATATATATATATATATATATATATATATATATATACATATAGTAATTTATAAAATGTATATGGCGATTAAGCTACACTGAATATTCGGCGTTTCATCCACTCTAGGATTCGTCAGGCTTATGCGCATAAGCCTGACGAATCATAGAGTGGATGAAACGCCGAATATACAGTGTAGCTTAATCGCCATATATATTTTATAAATTACTAACTAGCTCTACCTACGTATTGAGCACTTTTGAAGTAAATACTTAAAGTTTACGCATAAATCTATACTTTCGTATATTAACTTTATGTGTGTAAATGGAGTAGTTATATATATATAACTATATATATATATATATATATATATATATATATATATATAAAGCCAAATTTGTTGTATTCCAAATTATACTGGGTTAATATAATTCAGTAATTGTTCATATATCAATAGATGTAGGCCAAAAAAGAGATATGGATGTAAGTATAGACCTGGGAAATCAAAGATGTGCAATCTGTGTTTATTGGAAGCCTTCTACATAGTCAATTCGAAAGAATAAATATTAAATAAAAGGAATGGATTTTTGCTATCACGTCTTAAATGTAGCCGAGATAAAAAGGAAAAAAGGGGGAAAAAAGAAAAAGAAAAAACATTCTGGGAAAAATAACACTTCCTAGGTGCAGACCCAAAGTTTATATAGCGTTAAACAGCTAAGAATGATGCAAGTTAGTTGTGATGAATGATTCAAATCTAGCAAGCAAATCTGGATCCCAACATTATACATTATAAATATATTTTAGAAATAAAAACCTTGAATTACTAGATAAGAAATTTAGATCTATAATAGTGATTAACAAGGATTAGCAATACTGTCTCAAAACTGGCAACACTTTTTAGTCATATTGGCAGCAAAGTGTTTGATACCGTTTCCAAATAAATAAAAGAGTTTATCAAATAATTAGAAAAAAAATTAGAAATTAAGGAATGGAAATTAATTGATGTTGTTTTTAGACCAGTAAAACTTGAAAAAATATAGAGTTTAGATATTAATCTATTTATAACCGTTTTAATCTAAACACCAAGGTTAATCCCCACTTTCATTGAAGTAAAATGTACATGGAGCTAAATATTAGTTTTACTATTAGAATTCTTATTAATTGGACATGTAATCGGATAAGTATTTTATGATTATCGGATACGTATTCAAGAATATAATTCCTGAAGCATAATTTGGTATTGAAACCATGCATAACCTCATCAAATTATGGTTTGTTTGCAAACGTAGGTTAATTTGTGGTATAATGGTTATGATATGCTTTTATAACTTATATTTTGAATAAATTGGGATAGTTCTAATTGGATCTGTTACATTAAGAAATAAACCATAAATGAATATCAGGATTTGACAAAACTAGAGACACCGGGCGGGCCTGGTTATTCCCCCTTTATCGTTATGAATAATTATTAGTATTCTGGTATCTTATAACTTCAATTAATTTTTTAAAATTCCGGACTTACAGAATTATCTCCCCTCTACTTCTAATCTATTCGATAATTATAAATCTTAACAGGAAGAAAAAGGGGGGAAAAAGGAAGAAGGAAAGAAGAAAAAATAAGGAATATATATATATATATATATATATATATATATATATAATAAAAATATAAAATTAAAAAAAGATAAAAATAATAAATAAATAAATCAATATCTTTAATTTTAAATGAAGAATGAAAATGAACTAAATATAAAGTAATGTTTAGACGTTATTGAATAAGTTTTAAACTTAAACCTCTCCTAAATCGCATAAATAACCATGCAGATAATTTTGTAAATCAACAGAGCAAATTCCCGATACGAAACTTACATGGTTTCGTAACGATCTAACTTAGTTGGTTATTCCGATCTAAAAAAAAATAAAAATAAAATTAAAAATGGAAAAAGAAGAAAAAATTTTTAAAAATACATATTTAAAAAAATAAGTTTAATTTAATAAAGAAATATAGAAATCTAATTTAAGATTTCGATAATCGTATTAATAAAGCATATTTAATGAGCATACATAATTAGTGGTAACATCGCTTGATATTTAGTTTGAAATTCTTTTAATAAATAAAGATAGGAAAATAGGTAGATATATAAATCTTTAAAAAGATATTTAGTTTGAAATTTTTTATGTAAAGATACGAAAATTAGTAGATATATAAATCTTTGAAAAATACTTTACAAAGGATGCGACGGAGGTAAAGTGTTCCCGCTTGTTTCTCAAAAAGGAAATGTTTCTTTTCCTTAATGTTTCATTGTTAAAGTGTTTTTTTTATTCAGTAAGTCTGAAGAAAGTCTGTACTTGTGAACGTTTTCAAACGACATATTGTTTGTCGAAATGGTCTTGAAACAATTGTAACTAACAATGAAATACACTTTTTGTTGCTATCAATCCGTTTCTTGAAGGCTTGGTTTTTGTTAAAACAGTATATATATACATATATATATACATATATATATATATATATATATATATATATATATATATAGTAATGTGATTGCCAATTTAAAATTTAAATTAAAATTAAAAATTAAAAGATCGTTTCATAAAAAGGAACAAAACAAATTCAATAATTTATACGATCGTTTCGGAAACGATGTTTTTATTGTGATAGACATTAAGTGATGGACAATAATTTTGACATATAATTTTTTTACACAAAGTCTTCTCATCAGCAAAAGTATTGCGTGAGTTTTATATATATATATATATATATATATATATATATACATACATATATATATATATATATATATATATATATATATAGAGAGAGAGAGAGAGAGAGAGAGGGAGAGAGAGAGAGAGACACCATAAATGAACATAGCATTTTTTAAGTAAGGCAGATGTATCTGGAAAAAATCAAGATAAAAAAGGAAAATAGTTACTTATTAATGTGATAAGCAAAGTAATATGGGTTGCGAATAAAAAAAAAATAGAATAAAATCATGAATCTGAGTTTGGTTTAAATAAAAAAAAAGTTAAGAATTATATATATATATATATATATATATATATATATATATATATATATAAATTGTTCGCCTTTTGAAAACTGTAATTATCGTCAAAGCATTCATTTGGATGTTGATTGTAGCTTATAAATGCACGAAATGTTGACTTTTCAAAATGAACGCCAATGGAACATTTTTTAACAGTTAGAATATATTAGTAACGCCTAATTAAAAATTAAGTATAGATTTAAAAAAAAAATAAGGAGAGATAATCTTATTTTTCTAATTAAAAGATCAAATGGAGATAATTAGCGTTTATTCTTTTTAGATTATATAATATAAGGGGAACTTATTTAATTTAGTAATTTTAATTATTTATATATTCATTTATTGAGATTAATAAATATAGTATAGGTTAAACTTAAATAGATAATAAAATAATATATAATTATGGTAAATATACCAGATAAACAAATATTATTAATAATAATGATGATCCAAATTTTATTAATAAGTGTATCAAGTTATAAATTAAAATTTCAAGATAGATTATTAATAAGCATTTTATTAATAAACATTTTTACTGACTTATGATGGTTTATATTTGTTAAATTAAATAAATAAATAAATAATAATATTAGTTACATTGACATTTATTAACATATTTATATCAATTTTTTGTAATTATTTATGTATTTATCTTTCCTTTATGATTGTTGAGTGTACGTTAAAATCAGATTAGATTGAGTTTTAGGGAAATTTGTTACATTTGGAATGGATTCATCCAGTTTCTATTAATTCAATTAAGAATGATTATTAAGAGATAGGGTTTCTTCAAGATACTTAGGCAGCCACAGAAAGAATTAAATGCTTATCATAATATATATATATATATATATATTAGTATATTTTGGCAGCAAGAATTCATTATTCAAGCACGTCTTATTAAACACGATTTCTTATAATAAATAATTTTACTAAGAATTTTTTCAGAAGTTTTGGTTTCAGTTTCAATTCTAGCTGAATGCACTCCAGTTATTTATTTTATAAATAATTTTATACAACTTTTTTCATAAGTTCTGGTTTCGGTTTCGGTTTCGATTATAGTTGAAGGCGAATGGAAAAGATATCCAGAAAATCGGAAGAAAGAATAACTGTCGTGTTCACTCAGATGTGCTTTATATATATATATATATATATATATATATATATATATATATATATATATATATATATATGTGTGTGTGTGTGTGTGTGTGTGTATGTGTGTGTGTGTGTGTGTGTGTGTGTGTGTGGGTGGGTGTTTTGTTTTGTCCGTCGAATATTTAAGATCTTTAGGAGTCTTAATAAAGCTGGATTCAATTAATTTTACGTTTACTTGTTTCGGGTAAGGGGAGTAATGAGGCCAATGAGACAAGGGTACAACATCATAGACCTTTTAAAGCTAAACATGGGTCTCTTTGGACACGTAGGCCAACTATGACGTCTGGTTCTTCCAGCGGCCATCTGTTTGCACCAGGAGATCACTACACTTTTCAGCAAATTGTGTTCACGTTCAAGCCGACTCCGAAGATGTGTAGAAGCATGATGTGGAACTCACTTAAAACAACATGAAGAACGACAACTGTGGCCGTAAATAGTGCTGTGCCCTCGTGCCTATAATACGTCCGGGTTTATATTTTGAGCTGCTGGCAATGGTCCTGTTGTCATAACTTTGATCGACAGAAATATGAGTTGTACAGCGGCGCATCTCCAATCTTACTCGTTGAGCATTGTGTCACTTTCAGACATGATAGAAGTTTCCTACCGTTCTTGGGATTTGTACAAAACTGGTCAACAAAAAATAAAGAAACCCTGTTTTCATGAAGCGGAAATGGAACCCTGTCGTCTTTTCTAGGGCGATAATTATATCGTGCTACAGTGTACAAGAAGTGTATTACAGTGCAGAGCTAGGTCCGGGTGGATGAAAATTGAATCCACTCAACTCTATAGCATCGTTGATGTCGGCGACATTTACGTAATGCATAAAATAAAAGCCTGGTTTTTAGAAAGAATCGAGGAAACTTATAAACTATTTTTTTTTCAATACAGAACCAGATCGGTGAAAAAGTTCGTAGGATTCGTATTAATAAGAATTTTTTGTCGGGGCGATCCCAAATATTTCTTTAAGTTAATCAAGGCCTGTATCTTAAAGCATGGTAGGTTCAGAAACTCTGTTAAGTTAATGCTTGAAAATAACGCGGATATTTTGTATAAACAAAGAAAATAAACAAATTTCATTTTTTTATTGTGAATATATCTATGAAATTGCACGTGTAATTTGTTTGTACTATAGAGTTAAACAAATATGTATCGTGTATAGATATTTAAAAAGGAATAAACAGAAAGATATCCAATGGCAGAAAGATACTTGGACAAATAAACTACACTTATTAGATCTATAAATGGGATTGTGATTACAGTTACGTATGCAATAGGTTGACACAATGCTGAAACAAATATTACCTTAAAGGGTTTAATTCCTAGCAAACTGCATTAAAATTAACGAGGAAAAAAAATGGAATACTTTGTGACGTCTCTTATGGATTTTGTTCTATTCTAGTACAAACTACAATATCACAGTTAGTGGTACATGCTGGTTTGTCGCCAAATTTATTTTATACTTTAAAACGTTTACTATTTTTTCTAATATGTTTTGTCTTTCCAAATGAAGTAAACCAGTATTTATTCAATAATAAATTTGTTACAAATCATTGATATGTTTTAAAAATAATAAAATAAATTATAAAATAAATATAAAACTTAATTCAAATAAAAAAATATATATATAAAAAAAAAATTATAAAATAAATTATAAAATTTTTATATCTTGAAAAACATTAGACTACTATTCTCACTTTAGTTGTTTCGTTTGTCACGGCTTTCATGTGAGCTTTAAATTTTTGGTACTCTTGCATAATTTTACCCGAATGCTCGTGAATTCTCATCAAGCATGGATCGGATGAGACCGGCAATTATCGGTGTCAGCCAAGCGTCTTAACAGACACAGACTAATGAGAAAAACAAAACAAACCGGAAAAATACAAATGCAAATAATCAAAAATAACAAAAAAAAAAAAACTAGCTTGAAAAATTAAAATATTTTTACTTCATTTTAGTATTTATTTATTTATTATTTGTTGAAAAATATTTATGAACAGAAAGTTTGTTTGTTTTTTTTCTCTCCAAGAAATTATTTTTTAATTGTATACTTGTTAGGTGTAAGTACAAGTTTTTTTTTGTTTGTTTTCTTTTTGTAACCGTATTTTTCCTTGTTTTTTCTTTATTTTCAAGACTTGTTGTTCAATCAAGTACCTTTGGTGGCACTGTCCATTTGCACATCTCCAGGAGAAACCATCCTTTACACACGATCTTTTTTTAAGTAAACATTTGTGTCTACAATTGTTGCACCTCATATTTTGGGGACAACAATTTCTTCTCCTGACAATATGAGATTGTCTGCATCGATGTTTTCATTTCTTTTTCTAACATGTATATATTTATTTTCTTTCCTGCCATTTTCTGTTTGGCGAGTTTGGAAATATATTTGTTTGTCAGCTTTTTTTGTTGTTGGTTTAGTCACTTTCTCCCAATTCGAATGTCGTCTGCTTCCATTTAGACAGCGCCTTTTCATTGGCTAATCAAACTCCCAAAAATTCAATTAAAAAAGTTATTAAGTAACTAATCAGAAAATAAAAGTCACCCCCACCCCCTATAATATCACCTTAAGAATTACTAGAAACATAACAGAAAAATTAAATGGATAAAATAAAAAGTCGAGTTAGCGTTTCAACATTTGAACAACGTTCGGCTGACACCGATGATTGCCGGTCTTGCCCGACCGATGCTTGATGGGGATTCACGAGAATTCGGGTCAAATTATGCAAGCGTACCAAATTGTCTTGTGGATCTACTCCAAATTGAAACCATGTACTTAATCTGGAAAAGAAGGCGTATTGGGGAATTCATTCGGATGTTATAGCAGACATTGTATTTAATCAAGTTGTACAATTTATAAACGAGACTGGTTTCAGTTTGTAAATCTACAAAGAGGTTTACATGTACTCCAACATTCAAAACAGTGTTCACAGAATTGCCAAATTTACAAACAGTAGCTTAATAATCTAAATATGAACATTCTAAAAATTTACTAGGACATCATATTTGCAAACAAATAACATTGTTTATATTATAATTTGAAAAGATAGCTATATCTACAGTTCTAACGTATAATTCTTTTAGAATAAAAATACAGATCACTTTCGATTAATGTTACAAGATTATATGAAATAAATTCTCTTGACATAAATCACATTTACTAATGCAATAAAAGTTATAGATTACAGGCATATCCGATCTGACATATGAATAAGATTGATAATACCTTACAAATATCTATCTATCTATCTATCCATCTATCTATCTCTATATATACATTTAGCTATGTATTGCAGTGCGTTCCTATGTCTCTGTAGATCAACCGCTCATCCCAACTGACATAGAAATAAGAGGGCAATACCTAACAAACAAACAAACACGTGCACACACACGCACACACACACACACACACACACACACACATATATATATATATATATATATATATATATATATATATGTATATATATATACAGACGTGTGCGAGTGCATCCCCATACGTTCCCGTGAATTTATTTATGGGAAAGTACAACTCAGACATATTACTTGGGTTGTTAATCTATCATTGAAATGATTTTGACAAAAGATGACATTTTATGTCTACACTGAGACGATGCGTATTCTGACTACAATCAGATATAATGTTCAAATATCAAAGAGAATTACGGCAAACACAAAATCAAGCAACAACCGAATAGACAGAAGTAAATACGAAAAAGGTTGTCATAAATCCTATACGATAAATATATCTAAATCTGGAGTGATAAATGAAACGTCTTAAGCCTGGTTTCTGTTTTCCACACTAGTAGAATATGCGATTAATATCTAAATAGGTTGGGTGAAGGTCTTGTGTATGTTTTTAGCATGCCAAACAAGCAAGACAGCCTATGAAACCTATTTAAGTAGATTTTATGATTATTTATTTAAAAAATTCATTAATTTTCAAATTGAAATTCAATGTTTACATTGGAAAATATTTTGACTGATGACTTTGTTTGGTAAATGTAATATTTTTATAAGAAAAATACACTAGATACATAATCAATATCTTATTTATTTTCTTGAATTGAATCTCATCATTGCTTGCAGTATTGTATAATTATTGTGGTCCTGATGCGCAACGACAGAAGATACGGAAGCAGACGTAGGTGAGAAAAGGATATTTGTATTGGGAACAAAAGAGTAGATGCAGAGAAAAACAATCGTAACACTCAATGGCCAATACGAAGTACACATACTCTACCACCACAAGAGTAGATACTTTTCGGTCTTTTCATACAGATGGGGAAAATTATTGTGGTCCTGATGGGCATGGGTGAGTGCCCAGAACATATTCTTTCCAAGCCTGTTAATAAATTTCCGCTTTTGCTCGATATTCAGTAGGTTGTATAGTAGGTGGGTAAAATTTCTATTTTTGCTTGACCTTCGCTGTTCTGGAAGTGGCTCTGGTGGGTCAAGGTCAAACATCATAAATATGGATTCTATCGACTTTCTTTCAACGGGTAGCGTGTCTCTAGTGTAATGCGTGCGAGGTTCCTTTAAAATAAATTTGTTGGCGTTTATGCATATGTCATTGACCCTGTCATTAATATCGCCAATCCTTTACTATCGTTCGCAAGTTTCTGCTAATAAGTATTTAGTTCGGTTTCCAATGAGTAATCGTCATCTAATCTCAGCATTTCTTTTTTTACATATATTAGCCTTTGAGTAAAAATGAGACTTGATAACTGTTTTAGTCGAAAATCGTTAAAGTGATTTTTACGAAAGACGGGAACGCTAAATAATCTTCGTCGGCTCTTAGCCAAATTAAAACTCGTCCACATATTAGGAAATAATGGCGTATTAGGACTGAAAGTCTGACAGTAACTGTTTTTATTTTTGAACTCCAGACCCGTAAGATGTAGTCCACGAACCTACTGTGCTCAGCGGTTTCTAGCTTTCGTAAAAGCAGTGGAATGTTTCGCATTTAGTATTTCTTCGTAATTAACGGCGAAAACGTCTTTATACCGTCTAAATGAAGCGTCGAACACTTAGTCTTACTAATGAACGTAGGGAAACGTATCCATGATGTTTGCATGGAGCGTATGAGAAGTAATTCCTGATTCTTTTAGGATGTTCTTCATATTCTCTTGCTACTGGATCAACAGATTATGAGTTGCAGCATCTGTTTTCAATAGTTCTTAGAACATCCTTTCTCTCATTTTCTATTGTCTTTCTTCAGTTTTTTCTTGTGAGCTTTGTAGTTCATGTTGTTGTTGTAATATTCGAAAAATAATTTCTTTAAAGTTATCAATCTTGTAAACGTATTTTATTACAATATTAAAATTTCGTTACAATTATATAGTACGAATGTCAGTTAAATCTCACACGTTTAGTTCTGAAAGGAAACCCGCATTTATTTATTTCTTTACTTTCAAATGGAAAAATCTTACAGGACAATTTTGATAAATTTCATCGTTCGGTGTACAATGAAACGATTTATTTTCATGTTTATACTATCAGTTGAAAGCATTTTCGTTGTCTTATTAGAATGGGTATTATCTCCGTCGTCCGATAGCTTCGATGTGTAATTATTTGTATAATATATAACTTTTCACTTTTTATTCGAAACAGTTTCTGTTAATGTTCCTTTTTTTAATTTGAGTTTTTTTATCGCCAAGTTATGAATATCCCCTTTGTATGTTTCCCGTCGTTAAGTTATTGTCTTACAGATGTAGACACGTTTATGGTTTAGAAAATATATATGTATTGAGAATGGAAGAGAGTTTACACAATACAGCAACTGTAGCACTTAACGCAAACATGCAAAAGCATCACGCAAAATATCTGTTAGCAAAACGATTAATACAATAGCAAGTACAATACCAAATGTTGCAAAAGGTCGAAAAGGGAAATATAAATAAATATTGACATATCTGAGCTTTATTTAAATTACTAATTACACACGTTTGGTCTAAGTTTGTTAGGCGAAGCATAATAGACGAATCTTAACATGTATCATACCCAAACCCCTGTCGCAGAGATATAAATCAACCGACTAATCGCGGCTTGTTTTCAAAGCCAGAAATACTTGAAAAATAGCACGAACTTGATATACTTAACCTGATAAAAGTGCCAATTAAACAACTCGCTCAATCTATCAATTTACGATGCTGAAAATCCAGGGGTAGTTGTGGTCTAAACCGCTTCCAATAATCGGATCAAGTATTCTTCACCTTACGAATATGAATAAATCAGATGCTGACAACATATAAGGCACCCCCATCCAGTCAAAGGGCCTCTGAAGAAGTAGCCCATATATGCACACATGCATAAAACCACGAACACGTCCCAGTTGATATTGACCTCTTCCACATATCCATTTCATCTGATATCCATGTCGACCACTCTATTCTCGGCCCTGCTCGTTACAAGCAAAATTAAGTCATCGACATAGGCGAAGTACTGAATCGAGATGCAAGCACCGGGCAAAGTAATAACGCGAGAGTCGGATCTATTATAAGTGTGCGACAGAACGATTCCAACGAAATCACATAAGTCAGTGACAAAAAAGGAAGTTTCTGACTAATAGATTTGGAACATTTTAAAGGCTTCGCTTGTACACCATTTGCCCTTACGAACGCACCGGATTTTGCATACAAGAGGTGAAACCAAGAGGGAACTGAGCACAAAACCTAGCCGGGCAATGAACAACCTCTAGATTACTGTTCGATTTTGTAGGTAATTTCGCACTGATCTAAATTGATCAACGTAGATTCAATGTCGAGTTTTTCTGACCAAGGGTAGCATCTGTAATTTATAATGGATCTTCCTTCCCTTAGAAGCACAAGCCTGTTCGGGATCAGGTCGATGAAGGAAAATTTGAACATGATCTAGTAAGATCTTGGTTAAAATCTTTAACTCTGTATATATATCATTATGAAGGGGCAGAAATTACCTATACTCTCAATTTATTCGCAACAATTTAATGACCTCTCCTAGTAAAATACTTAGTTACGGACCCGTTATTTAACTAGGAGTTGTACAATAAAGTGATCAAAGGAATAAAAATGGGCGATAATCTTAATTATAATTCTGTAGATTAGACCATAGTTCCAGAAGTTCTGTCCAGACCGACCTACTCCAGGTCCTCTTCACTTGTATACACTCCTTATGTCGACTAAAACAGGAAAGTTGGTTAAATAGTCGTCGAACTTATTCATTGTCAGACCTGATTCTTTAAAATTGTTGCAACGTTTGTTGAGTATTGATGTAAAAGTTTAAATAATGGACGTCATATATATATATATATATATATATATATATATATATATATAGATATATACTATACTTCAAATATATATATATATACTATACTTCAAATATATATATATATGTACTATACTTCAAATATATATATATATATACTATACTTCAAATATATATATATATATATATATATACTATACTTCAAATATATATATATATATATATATATATATATATATATATATATATATATATATATATATATATATATATATATATACACTACCATTACTAGCCGGCGTTGCTCGATTGTTTGGAGGTGTATGTTGAGCAAAACAAAAGTGGTAGCAGGAAGGCGGGCTTGAACCCGTACCGCGAAGGAGAAAAAGAGCGGGGAAAAAACCTGAGGTCTTTGCTGCTACGACCACCGGCAAACTTGAAGTGATGTAGGTTTACATTGAGACAATGGAGACGAAGAGACGACTTTCGAAAATATCGGTGAAAAATGCGACCCCTCTCTGTAGAAAAGTGCCCGGTTGAGGATGAAGAAATTAATGTTTTTAGCGAATCTTTCTGTATTTGTCGTCCGAAGGGTCGTGCTTCACAACGATACTGATCTTGTGAAAATCTGTCGCCGCGTCACCTGTCCGGCTTCATAAAAACGCCGCAGTTAACAACATCACGTGGACTCTACATCATGTCGTCGAAGAAGAGAAAAAAAAGATTGATAAAGGACTCTTACTCCGAAATATATTTATTTCTTTAAAATAAATACCTGTTTATTTTATAAAAACAATTTCGCGTTGCAGTTTTGGCTTCAAATGTATTTATACATGTTTTATTCTTCAAATTTCACTCAACGCTTCGAACGGATATGCACAAAAATAACCACACACATTTTCAAAATGCGCGACCACGCGTACCCTATCCGGCTTCATAAAAACCCCGCAGTTAACAACATCACGTGGACTCTTCATCGAACTATCTCCCACTACATCATGTCGTGGGAGCAGAGAAAAAAAAGTTTGATAAAGAAGTCTTACTCCGAAATATATTTCTTTAATTTTCTGTTTATTTATAAAAAAAAAAATTCGCGTTGCAGTTTTGGCTTCAAATTCAAATGTATTTATATAAGTTTTATTATTCATACATACATACATTTATATATTGGTTGCTCAAATTTTCGACCTAAACCGATTAAAAGCTTGCCCTATCTCTGAATACGCTTTATATAAAATTTCAAATGTTTAGATTAGAAATTGTCTAGTGAATATGGAAGAGACCGCAGAGATCAATTTTTGTTAACATTGACCCCTATGATGACCCCTTTACATTTATTTTTTGGGCTCAAATCAAGTTATTAAGCTAGATCCATGTCAACGGAACCAATATCTAAAATTTCAAGTGTTTAGACCCAAATTAGCGGAAGAGTTTCATAGAGTTCTCAAAGGCCAAATTGTCGTCAATATACTACTGGCCAGGCTCAACGTTGCATAATTTAAAGCCGATTATGCCGTATATATATATAAGAAACAAAAACTCGACATAAGTATATAAGCGATAGATGTTTAACTGAAATATTCTATGACGCTTGCACATCCTTAATTGAAATATTGACATGTACGTACAGAAATTATTGTAAAAAAAATAACACTACATAGGGAAACAAACCACACAAAAACCCCAAATGATTACCTAACACTCTAACCAGCGAACTAAGCGAACTTAACACTCCACAAATCTGAATAAATATATGCGATTTATGTACCCATGTACATGTCAATAGTCTAACACGTAACACCCTAGAACTAAGCAAATTAACCTATAAAATGCATACATATTATAGTATTAGAAAAAAATAAAAAAATAACTATCCGAATAAAAATAGAAAATGACAGCTATCGGAAATTTGTATATATATATATAAATATATATATATATATATATATATATATATATATATATATATGTGTGTGTGTGTGTGTGTATATATATACCTTTGCCACTATAATTACTAAAAATATCAATATATAAGAACACCAGATTTATTAATTTCCTTGTAGTAGCCTCATGTGTCCACTTTAAATAACTACGAACCCAATAATAAAGGCATATATATATATATATATATATATATATATATATATATATTGTAAATATATATGTATATATATATAAAATGAATAAATAAATAAACAAAAAAACGACAAACTATAAACAAAGCAAAGAATGAAAAGTAGAGAATAAAACAAAAGTAAATGAATATATATAAAATAAATAAAAATATAAAAAAATAGAAATTAAATATAAAAACAAAAAATAGGAATCACATATCAATAGATAGTCGCCAACAGTAAGGAAAAGACAATAAAAATAATCTATCCTATAAGGAGTAGCGACTTTAGGGAGATGAAAAATACTTTATGTCATAGCAGGAAAAGTAGCCGCCAGACTAATTAAATTGTAACACCTCCAAACAGTTAACGGCTTTAAAAACTAAAAGCAAATCTCTATATAAATAAAATGAACTCATTTTTCCCGTCGGATTTTTACCTTAATAAGATTAAAAATCAAGATATTTCATGCAAATATAATATGCACAAACGGCAGAACAATATCTGAGGTGTGTTATAGGCTTATTATTTCTCAAATTCCTCGATAATCTTAGATTTTTATACTTTTTCTGCTGAGAAGTCTCGGCCAAAATCGGTTAAGATCAATGGAAGTGGTAAAATATTTTCTCTCTGATAAATTCCTCCTCCCCCTGCCACCACTTAACACCGTTTGCGGATCGTCCACAAGGAACAGTTGAGAAGAGAACACCGGTTTGGCTTCGTAGTTCTTTCATGTGAAGTTATTTAAAATCACTAAACTAAGCTGCAGTGCTGTGTGGCGTAGTGGTTAGCGTGCTGGACAATTCACATTATATTTTCACGTTCGCGCCGACCTACACGAGTCGTTTTCTTTTCCTAAACAACTGGAATAGACTTTTCTTGGTGGCCGAACTGTTAACGTTGCAGATGTTTTTTTTCACACTTTATTGTCCTACTTTTACTCATGACTCCGGGGTTGATCCTTCCTACTTACCTACCATAACATTTTTTAAAACTCCCCCCCCCGTCCCGGAAACAAACACTCGGGCAACGCCGGGTACCCCCGCTAGTAAACAAATAAAAAATAAGCTATGAAAAAACGAGATTTAAATAAATAGATAGAAAAATAAACTAATAAATAAAAATAACACTTGTTAAAAGGAAATTAAATTCACCACTAATAAAAGATATACAACGATAAAAACAACCCATGGATACGGGAAATTGTAAATCAAGGGCAATGAATAATCGTCAAGCTAAAAGAATCACTTAACACCTCCCTACTAATGACGGTTTAAACGCCAGAAACACAATCGCCCTTCCACTCAACACACCTCTAAAAAACCCACTGCTCACATTCACAAAGCATACACCCCAATTATCCCCGGAATGTAGATTGAATGTTTTCTTGAGATCCGTTTCAATATCAATTTGTTTTTTTGGTCAGAGGAAGCGTGTTCCCCAAACCGTGATTCCGTGGACACATGTATGCGCACATTTAACCAATAATGTTTGTACAAAAAATAAACTATATACCGACTCTGTCCTCCATTGAGTCCTCTTTAATAATCACGCGAGTTTCATTGGATTTACATCTAGGAAATCAATTGATACAACATGTATATATATATATATATATATATATATATATATATATATATATATATATATATATATATATATAATTTGTAAGAAATTTAAAAATACGCACCAATTTTTTTCCCTCGTAGCATCTATGAATGTTTCTTTCAGGCACGATCTCTAAATAACTTACAATTACTAATTTTTTTGCACTCTTATGACATTAAAAATGCGTTTTTTCTACTAATTTTTGTTCTTTTTCAAATGAAAATTCTCTTATAAATTTCTGTGGTTTCATGATGAGATGATTTTACCTATTAACCGAAACACGTGTGAGATATATCATATCTCAAGCAAATTGTATTGGATGTGATTTAAACATAATTTTGGTATTTGAATTGTTTACAAATGATATATATTCCCGGAAAGTACACTCTATTTTTATCGAGCTTAAAAAAATCTTGCAATTAAAAATTCAGTTTTATTGTATATATACATAAAAATATATATATATATATATTATACTATTAAAAACTATTAATTTTCTTTTTCTATTTTGCCCGTTCTCTCTCTTTCTATGCATTTATATATCTATATAATTATAAAATTCAAATCACCTTGTAATGAGTGTTGTAACCACACATCCGGTTTACAACTTCCGGTTGCCATGTGTTCATAAACATAAACCCATAACAGCGTAAACAAATAAACACAAATTACTACTTTTGAAGAATTTGACATGCGGACTGAAATATTAACCTTGTTGTTTAGAAATTATTATTTAACATGGGAAGGATAGGGATGTTTTGCAACTATTCCGTATTACTATACTGTCGCCATTTTCTTACAAATAAATTAACTTTTATTCTCCATTTTTTAATACACCTTTATTAAAAACATACATACATTTTCTTCTACACTACCAACATAAATAAATAACCCCGAAAATATATATTTTTTTACAAATACATAATCAACACAATAAAACGTATTGTTTTACTGTGTACGTTTTCAGCGTCTCAATTATTTTTTATTGTGTTTAAATTATCCAAATAAACACTTGCCATACTTTCTGCTTTTTTTACCTCGTTAATTTCCACATTGTCTTAATTTGTTTTATTGACCTTATTATTAACATAAATTAAATATTTGACCCAGTGGGTCATGAATGTTTGTTTAAAATAAATGAAAAATTTACATTTTGTTTTCATTTTCTATTGAAAAAGCCATTCTTAACATAGAGAGAGTGCTTTTAACTATTCTGTACTTTCAACTAACAATTTCATTTAAAAAAGATATATAAAAAATTGAATTTAACTTGAAGTATTACGGTATCTGTTCAGTGCACATTTACCTATAAGTATGGCAAACCACTTATAATTCAATGGCTGTACGTTTTTTTTATCAAAAATAAACAATTATAAACCGAACGACTCATACAACTCTATCTATATTCTTTTTTTCATTATAATATACTTTCATAGAAATGTTTCTGTTATGTCACAAAACTATTTTCTTTACGTCAGAAGTGGCACCCTCATACATTAATTCCATAGCTAATCTTACATACTGACCATACGGGTCACGGGTAGTCTAGTATATAATATATATATATATATATATATATATATATATATATATATATATGTGTGTGTGTGTATATATATATATATATATATATATATATAATGACAGAAAATTTGACTGATAAGAAAACCTATATATCATTGGTGATTTCTCTGCAGCCATGTTCAAAGATGATATCACTCGGCTGCTACGTTGTGATCTATTAATCGGAAAAATATTATTAGTCTTTCACTGAATAGAGAATAGTGAAAAAAGATACTGAAACGAAAGTCGTTTCATTTTTTTTTCATAAAGATATCTTTCTTACGTCTGCCATTCTCCAATTGTTCTCATATCTTTCCTATTGTTCTCATTTTATTTTTATTTGTTCTAATTGAGACATGATGTTTTTGTGCAATGGCAAAGTGACAAAATAAGTTTTCATTTCCAATTACCTTTGAAATAAAAATCGCTAAATCCGTTGACATTTATTTGTGGAAAGCATAGTTAAAAAAATCGGTTCTTATCTGAAATATATTAGTTGAGTTGCCCGACATTGCGCAAAAAATCTAATTCAAATCATCGTACGCAAGATTACTAATAAAAAAAGCGTTCTCAATTTTTTTTATCTTATTTGGACTCTATTATGTTTATGAAAACGCCTGTAAATTGGCATAAGTGTAACGGTGTTCGCTTATGTCTCGATACACCTGATTCTCAATTGATACTTACTAAGCACGTAGAAAGTTATGAATGATGTTTCCTTGCTAAACACCTAGCATTATTTAGTAATGATAAAGATTAATGCACCAAACTATCGGAAAAGTGACGCAGTCTACTACACGTTGCTTAAGGAAACGGTGTTTTATTATTGCGTCGGTTACATTTTTACTACTTTACAATTATTTTAACGTAAGCGGTTCATGACAATTTTCAAAAGTTCATATATATATATATATATATATATATATATATATGTGTGTGTGTGTGTGTGTGTGTGTGTTTGTGTGTGTGTGTGTCTGTATGACAATAAATGCATCAAGCAAAACGCAGTCTACTCCAGGTCCACATCTGGACTTATTAAACATAGGATTTCAACCCACAAGCACTCTTTTAAAAATCCCTTCCTGCTGAACCAAACCACTATACCTTAACATATTTAGCGACTCAATGATAAGAATGATAAGAATATTTCCTTCAATTTGAAATGGGAAATAATAGAATCATATAAATATACATGCCGGGGGACAGATTCTGTTCACTTTGTAGATATGAGGCCCTTAAGATTTTAAAATATGATGATACCAAAAATAAAACCATAATAATAATTCAAGAGATGCGCTTTTATCTCCATGCATTCATACACGTTGGTTTAAATTTAACAAATATAAACCACCATAAATAATTAAAAATGTTTCTTTTGAATAATCTATCTTACAATTTGCAATTTATAATTTACTATCTTTATTAATAAAATTTGGATCATCATTATTATTATTATCATTAGTTCATCTGATATATTTAGATCTTATTTAAATATCTATTAAAATTTAACCTTTGTCTGTTACTATTTTTATTAATTCCAATAAATAAATAAATAAATGGTTAAAATAGTAATAATTCTATTTAATGACTTTCAATAAGATTCGTTTATAATATATAAAACAGCATAAAAGCTGATTATGTCCCTTGATCATTTTAGGAGCCAAATACGATTATCTCCCTTTATTTTTTAAAATCTACTATTTAATTTAAATTAGCCGTTACTAACGTATTCTAGCTGTGAAAGATATTCCATTGGCGTTCACTTTGAAAATTAAGCATTTCGAGCATTTATAAGCTACATCTAACATCCAAAGTTAAATTTTCTTAAAAACATATTATTATCACCCTATATTTAAACCAAATTCAGCTTTATAATTTTATTCTAATTTTTATTCTCAATTCAACTTACTTTGCT
Source organism: Euprymna scolopes (assembly GCF_053919585.1). Lineage (NCBI taxonomy): Eukaryota > Metazoa > Mollusca > Cephalopoda > Sepiida > Sepiolidae > Euprymna > Euprymna scolopes. Next base: position 67,488,381 of record NC_136500.1, read on the forward strand.
TATCAACATCAATAAGTAACTATTTTCCGTTTTATTTAAATATTTTACAGATACACCTGCCTTACCAAAAAAAATGCTAGGTGTATTTATAGTCTTTTATAAAAAAACACCAAATATTTTTGCTGATGAGGAGACTTTGCTTCCAAAAAAATAGATGTTAAAATTATTGTCCATGACGTAATGTCTATTGCAATAAAAACATCGGTTCCGAAACGATCGTACAATTTATTGGCTTTGTTGTGTTCCCTCTTATGAAACAGATTTTTAATTTTAATTTTCATTTTAAATTATCAATGACCTTACTAAATATTAAAGTAGGCCTAGCATATTTGCCTATCAAACTTATTATATATCTGAATTACAACGAGCACTGTTCTTTTCTTGTATTTTAATTAAATTAGTGATTTTACTATCACATTAAAATACACTCTGCTCTTTAGACTACTGTTCCAACTTCCTTTATATATATATATATACATATATATATATATATATATATATATATATATATATATATATATATATATATATGGGGTGTCCCAATAAGATGTATACACTCTTTAAATGACCATAAAACCAACATTTATTATAAAAAAGAATAGTTTCGTACATTAAAATTCTGTTAACAAATATAGAAAATAATTAATTATCATTCGTATTCAAATTATTGGCTATTTTCGTCAATGAGCAGCTGACAACGGCCAGTGATTTAACCGAAAACGTTCCTAATCAGTTCAATTGGTATATTGCACATCTTCTCTCAATGGTCGCTTTCAACTCCTTCATTGTAGCTCCTTTTGTGGTGCGAACAATGTGTTTTACATGCCCTCCCCAAAAAAGAGAAAATTCCACTGGGAATTTTATTCTGATGAGCGTGGACAATACTCGATACTTCCTCTTCGTCCTAACAATCTGTTTCGCGGGTGACTACCAAGATATGTTCGTACGTCATGATGATAGAGGGGAAATGCTTCATTCTGTTGGAAGAGCCACTCTTTATTCCTAAACATCTCTTGAGAACGAGGCATAGCGTATGCATGTGGCGAGATAATTTAAAGAGCGTATACATTTTAGTGGGACACCCTGCATATATATATATATATATATATATATATATATATATATATACATATATATATTATATACATATATATATTATATATACATATATATATATATATATATATATATATATATATATATATATATATATATATATAGCATTATTAGAGTACAGTCAGGGAATTATAAAGTCTAGCTGGTCGAGGGGAAAAATATTAGAGCGGAAAGCGTTCTGGGATTTAGGGACCTCCACAGTAAAGGGGCGAGATTTTGTTGCTAAGCGCGTTTGTGGGGAATGTATACGTCAAGAGGTAAGTAGTGGGCCGACTCTCTATGAGGTATGATAATTTTTACGATTCGAACACTTTTAATTGATATGAGCATATGACTAGGTTTTTAATCGCGTCTCAGGCAGGGATATAGGAAGACAGAAAGACTGAACAATAGAGAAATGATGTAAAATTAATTTAAAACTAAGACCATCATTGAACTAAAGACAGTGTTTTGCTTTCAATTGTATCTGTGCATCACTGATAGTATAGTTATAATAATGAGATAATAATGCACGACATAATAATGTACGACATAATAATGTACGACATAATAATGTACGGCATTTTATCTTCGTAAAGCCGGATATTGATACAAAAAATGAAAGAAATTAAAATGAAACTAATAATATGAGCTACACAGTGATTATCCTTAATTTCTGGTTCAGGTTCAGGAGCATGTTTTTTTATATTTCCCATTGCACACTGATGTCAGCATTGTCATTGCAGTTCTATGAGCGTTACTACTTCCGGGCAGATTCATTGCAAATTCGAAAGGTGTGTTGTGTGTGTGCCACCATCACTAGAAGATTTAATACGAGGGCTAAGAGATAGATTCTATCCGTTTTTTTTTTTCGTCAGCGTTTCCCTGCTTTCACTAAGACTGAGGAACTTCATTTACTCACTGTATAGTGATTCTCTTGAATATAAAACAAAATAACAGGTTAAACATTTTTTAACCAAGGCTGTCTTGATACTGTGCATGACAGGGGCGTTTAGCTCTGCGCTATTATATGTAACCGCATACTGAAATTCATTCTACACCTAGTATTCAAAAGCTGCCCTTCATCTGGTACTAGCCAGACCTAACACCGCCTTACACGTGGATCTTACGAGAACCGGTGACAAAAAGTAATTATGCTATATTGTAGTAAAGTGTAGTCATATACATTCTCTGTCTTTAAATTTTCTTTTATTAGATGTTCTACATATTATTTTAATAGCATAATTGCTTGTGTTGATATTACCTACTATTTATAATGCACTATTAAAAACTTCAACCAAAAACTCACTCCTATGGTAATCTTAAACCAAACTTGTATAAAATTGTTCACTCTAGCACGGATATCACACGTTGTTTGTTATCGAATAAAGCAACGGACACATTAACGCATAACAGAAAATGCCATGATTTTTTTTATTCTCATTTAATATATATATATATATATATATATATATATATATATATATATATATAGTGGTAAGCCGTTGAGAGAATCCAATTAATTCGAGTGCCGTATTAATTTAATCGGACGCAAATTGTATCACTCAACACTGATAGCGGTAACGAGTAGAATAAAATATATCTCGTCACCTGCCAAGCTTTATTATTGCTAGACGTATTCAGCTAAATCAATTAAGACATCGATACAAACGGGAACGGCTGGTTTACTTAAACATTTATATTTCTGATAAGTGAACTAATTACTACTTGGCGTGTTGATACTTATTTTCTTGTCAACTTGTAAATACAAGATTCGTTCAAATACATGCCAAACCTCGTCCAGATGTAAGAACATTTGCTGAACATTGTTCTCCTCGTAAAACAAAGAAAAAAAGCATCATAACAATTCCTCCGAATTTTGAAACTTATATGCGTAAAGAAAGAGAAAAAAAAAGACACGGAATTACACTAGACAAGTGTAACTTCTTTCTTCCAAGTTTCATGGGATTAGTAAATTCACAAGCGGTTCATATACACAAATCTCTCTCTCTCTTTCTCTTTCTCTATCTCTGTCTCTCTCTCTCTCTATATATATATATATATATACATAAAGTAAATATATATATATAAAGTAAATATATATATATATATTTGTGTATATAATAGAAACAGTCAGATAGATTGTTACGTTAATATGTAATGCCCGTCGCAATAACAAAGGGCAGAGAAGTAAGCTAACTCCATTTTCCAGGTTTAGACAAAAGGGCATTTATTCGAGGTATTTCCTACAACTCACTGCGTTGTGTTTTCTCGCATCAACATGTCTTTGTAATATGCTATCCTCACCCACTTGTCGCTCACTATAATTTTCAGAACATGTCTGGAAAAGGATCTTCTCCATCGCTTCTCCAGCCACGTATCATTTTTCGTCTCTAGGGTGAACATGCGAGTTTTACCTTTGTTTATTCGCTGTGACGTTATCCACGTGTCTTGAACACGCGTTTTTTTTTACCCGTCGTATCTGGCTTTGTGTGTCTTTTTATATTTACTTTTTCTTTGCCGTCACTGTGACGTCATATCGCACACCCGCTTGGTCATTTGCACTATGCATTATTCTGTATATAACATGTAAATAGATTCAATGTAAATGTAAAACACAGAAAAATCTGTAAATTTTTAATACAGGTGAAATTATTTGTTATTTTAATAATTTTCAGAAATATTCAATATGTATATATCATATTTTTCAACATATATAATCAATTCATTTTTCATATCGTCATTCCAATTCATTTTAATCTCGTTAAAATGTAAGACGATACAGCGGGAATTTTGTTTTCGATCACATCAAATATATTTTGATATAAGATGTCACTTTCTTAAAGGTGGAATGGTAATTCTTATTCTCATCTTGAGTGTCATTCTCACATCGTTTCTGTTGACGCAACCTCTGATTTTTTGTCTGCTGTATCTTGTTGAATTTCGAACATAATTTTTCCTTTGCTTCACGAGATAGCATCGTCTCTTTCGTCAGCTATGATTGGATAGAGGTCATAAGTAATTCGCAAATGTATTTTCGACCGCACATACTCAGGACCCAACTTTCAACCTTCAAAAGAATATCACTCTGCAATTGAATTTTTCAACTACTCTGACCACTGTGCCTCGGTCCCCGCGGACAAAATACTAGTACAAGTTAAAGGAGCCTTAAACATTCTTATTTCTAAATATAAATATCACTTACAATTATTATTATCAATAAATATATATATATTCATATATATATATATATATATGTATATATATGTGTGTATATATATGTATATATATATATATATATATATTACTGTACACACACAGACAAGCACAGATATATGCATGTATGTGTATGTACATGCTGTCCCTATTATTTTTCATATATTTGTACTAAACAAATGAAATTATCTAATAACTTATATAGTTCATTGTTTACATCTCAAAAATGTAATTTTGCTAACAAATATTTTTAATTTATTATATATATATATATTTATATATGTAATATTTCGTGTATATATATATATATATATATACAATTATAAAAAAAATTCAATTATTTTCAAATTATGTCCCAACAAACATAAATAACTATCGTATCAAAACCTTTTACATATTTTGAGGCTATAATTTAATCGTACAATATGATAATTATTTGTTTAAACAACATTTCCTAAGAATTCCATAATTTGTACCCATGATCAGAAAAATAGTAATGTTTAGAAAATGTAATCTATAGTTTTATCAAGTTGTTTTTTCTTTGTGTATGTATATGTTCATATGTTTATATATGTCCATATTAAAAACACTTTTTTCTATTTACTTAAAAAGAAAACGCAACGTTCTTATATATGGGTCGTTGCATTTCATTCACTAGAAAAAGGTCAACCTAATTTGTATATTCTTATTAACGTTCGTTATAATTAATTCCCATATAAGTTTTTCGGTTTTCTTATCATATGTAGCTAACTATTACGTGTAATTATATTAATGCAAATATCTTACATGATTGATATTGCGTAATATTTGCATAAAAAAGTTTATAGTAATCACAGAACTACTTCTGTGCATATATTTATGTATATGTATATATTTTTGTTTTAAAATTCTGCCTAACAAACTCTTACTAGAGCTTTTAATCTACAAACAATCCATATATATATATATATATATATATATATATATATATATATGTATATGTATATACGTAAATATATATATGCATATATATATGCATATATATATACACTATTATATAAACATAACGTTAGGGTGTGTAAGTGTGTGTGAGTTCGTTCGTAATAGACTCGGATACTGCGCAATTGATTTTTTTTTAATACACACAAAGGTATTGATATTTCTCAGATTGGTCAAACGTAGGTTTTGTATGCGTTTGATAAGTATCAAAAATCGATAACCGAAAAAGTCCGATTTTGACCTTAGGTAATAGTTTTTACAGCCTAATCTCACAAATACATTTGCAAATTTTTATCACCGTAAAAAATATCCCAGCCTATAAAATCATAAGAAGATGCTTTATACGCCAGAAAGTTTTCTATTTGTCTTCTGTATGTTTAACTTTAATTTAAAAAAAAATATGTAAAAATAATTTTGTAAAATTAACAGTTGGTTCTTTTTTGAGACATGGGACGCTAGGTTAAATTCTTCCTGTTTTTAGCATCATTGAAGCACGATACTTGACTTTCATTTTTAAATTTAAATTCAAACTCTTATTTACAGATATGTTTTTAATGAACACTAGATTCCCTACAGTGCAATGCACACTAAACTGTATCGTGGAGAAATTCATTGCGGATAGACATGTGATGTTCCCTCTCAATACACTGCGAGATGTCCCTGAGTAAAGAAACCAATCAATCTACTTGGTTTTAAAATGAGCGATGTCATCAATTTCGATGATAATAAAAGTATGGGTAGGTGGAATACTTGTCAACCCTTACTCAATACCAGACAATGTCAGGTTTATCTACTAGTAATATATATATATATATATATATATATATATGTATATATATGTATATATATGTATATATATATATGTATATATATGTATACATATGCATATATATATATATATATATATATATATATATATATATATATATATATATATATATATATATAACACATAGCAGGTAACTTCTCTAAAAAAAGCGCTGACTGACTGGAAAGAAATACCACTTAAAAGCTAATACAAGTAAATCAATTATTTTGCATTTAAAAGTGATAAAATATGTGCATAAAATATGATAACGTACTGTTGTGTAGCAGCAAAACAGTAAGCGACGGGATGACTTGAATATAAACAAGGAACAGGTAACCTCTCCCAAAAAGCGCCCAGGGAGCAGAAGGAAATACCAGGGAATCGCTAGTAAAATATGTATACATCAACAACCTTACATTTAAAAGTGCATAAATTAGTTATCGTGGTCTGGTAGTAGTTAATCGAGCTGTTACTTGTTCGATCCTTATTAATGTTTAAACATGCGGATAGAAAGTGATACCTAGAAACATGATGCCCATATATATATATATATATATATATATGTATATATATATATATATATATACATACAGTGGGGTCAAGAAAAACGTCCGCGCTTGTCATTTTTTTTTTACAAAAACCGCAATATTAACCTAAACTGAATGTAACTGTTAAAGTGATTCGCCTTTTACATCTCTATGATTTTATCTGTTTTTATTTGAGTTTTAATTAAACTTTCCAAGCACTCACATCAAATAAAAAGTAACTTCAAATAGGGAAGGCAAAAAAAAACACCTTGTACAATAAAAATTGTTATTTAAATATGACTTTAGAACATTAATGAAAGACAAATACAATAGGAACAGAGTCAATTAGTTATAAGTTTGGTGTGAAAACAATGCCCTTTTTTTTGACGTTCAACAATGTATAAAAAACTGACATTATTTTTGCGCCAACCTAATAAAATTTACTAGCATAGGCCTATGAAATTTAAAAGTACGCACCCTTTTAAACATTCCTTAAAAGTTAGTTCGCGGAAATACTCCGGTGAAAGGGCATCCCATTTCTTTTTACATTTTTAATAAAGCTCTTTTAGCGAATTTGTTGTCTGCGGACGTTATTTTTGCCTCCTCAATTTGTAGTTATATTTTTTAATTGACGTGAACACTAGAATATTTTAAGTAAAAGTCAAATATAAACAAATAAAATTATAGAGGAACACGAAGCGAATCGAATGAGGTATAGGTTGTTGAAACAGTTACATTAAATTTCGCTTATATTTGCAGTTTTTTGGAAAAAAATACAAGTGCAGATTTTCTTTTTGTTGGCACAAATTCACGAAAAATCAGCTTAAGTTATCGCACCGAAGTCAGTTTAAATATACACCAACATGCAACAAAGAGTCTTTAATCGTAATTGTTGTTGTCCCAGGTTATACAACGTAACATTTAGTGTATATGGCACGACTTTCTCTTAGTAATCGTCAGGAGCTCATTAATCTCCAGCTTTCTAGTTTATCCAATCGAGAAATCGGCCGCAGATGTAAATGTGATGAGAAAACGGTACGAAAGACTGTGCAAAAGCACCAAAAACGCCGACAGTGTTCGTGATGCCCCCAAATCTGGTCGTACTAGACTTACTTATTACAGGGAGGACGATGCTATCAAGATCCGCAGCCGAAGAAACAGATCTGAAACAGCTCCTCAAATTTACCAACAGTGACATTTTGTTAAAAAGTGCTTTCTTTCTACTGTCAATAACAAATTAAAGGAATTTAATTTGCGAGGATATGTTGCAAGATGCAAACCAATGATTTCGGTAAAAAACAGAAAGCGCATTCTGGACTTCGTCAGATTCAATGAAGATCATGACTCTTCACATTGGTCAAAAGTGCTTTTTAGCGGCGAAAGCAAGTTCAATAGGCTAGGCATTGATGGTAGGCAGTACATCCGTCGGAGGAAAGACGAAAACTTTAATCCTAGGAGCTCAGTTTCAACGCTGCAAAGTTTGTGGAGGTTCAGTTTTGGTGTGGAGCATTATTTCTACCAATGTTCCATGGCCTATAGTTCGCTTGCAAGGTCGAATGAATTCGACAAAGTAAATTAATATGTTGACTGAGCATTTTCTACCCAACTTTGGTCGGAATTTGGATGATAATCCCATCTTCATGCAGGATAATGCTCCCATTCACACAACTGGCAATGTCAAGGCGTTCCTGGAAGAACATGATATTCCGGGTTTGAATTGGCTTGCTCAATATCCATACCTCAATCCTATCGAAAACGTATGGGATTACATTAAGCAACAGCTACGCGATGATAAAATTTAAAATTTGTAAGAATTTTGAACAAAAGTTAAGGAAAAGTGGGATGCCCTTTTCCCGGAGTATTTCTGTAGTCTAATTAAATGAATTTTCAAAAGATTGCAAGCTGTTAAATTGCAGAAGGGCGATACTACTAAATATTAACTAGTTAATTGTGTTCCTGTTGTATTTGAGTTGCATTAACTATTAAGTAGCATTTAAATAACAATTTTTCATGTACGGACTTTCTTGTTGCCTCCTAGATTTGGAGTTATTTTTTTTTTGATTGACGTAAACACTAGAATATTTTAATTAAATGTCAAGTATGAACAGGTACAATTATAGAAGAATAAAAGGACAATCAAATGAGGTGTATTTTGTTTAAACAGTTACATTAAATTTAGCTTAAATTTGCATTGTTTGGAAAAATACACGTGCAGACTTTCTTTTTGCCGCCTGTATATATATATATATATATATATATATATATATGCATATATATGTATATATATATAGAGAGAGATACAGAGAGACAGAGAGAGATAGAGAGAGAGAGAGAGAGAGAGGGGGAGAGAGAGTAATAAAACGGAACAAACCGTATTATGTGGTCATCAACCTTTAGTCTTTATTTCTGGAAAGAATAAAGAACATATCTGTTTAAATTGAAACATAGGTATGTGACCCAAATGGAATGGGTGTGTTTTTGTTAAGTAATTTATTGATTGATATTACATATATTAATTATTAGAGGGGGTAGTTTTATGGTGTGAAAAGGTGTCTACAATTAAATTACGTTTTAATTTAAGTTTACTAATTAATGGAACCACATTACAGAAACCTACGCGTTTAATTGTGCTTGGACTTGCGATAAGCGCAGATTCAAGGAAGAATATTAACTGCGTTCATATACTTTAAAATATATATTAATCACTATATGACGTTATTAAAAATCTCCCTCTCTTTAACAGCGCAAGCCCTTCTCCTGTTTTTAATTATCAACACCTTTTTCCGTTTTCTGAGATAGAACAGCGTCACGGTTTGTACACCAAACACTTTCAAATATTTTGTACTGGTATTCTTGTTTTCTAATCTCATTCATCCAGAGGATGTCTTGTAATAAACGTTGATGAACACCTAACACGGTGTGTTCCTTTTTATTTCTCTATTTTATCTATTTATTTTATACTATTTCCATTATTTTTATCATCATCATCATATATATATGTATATATATATATATATATATATATATATATATATATATTACGGGCTTTCTTAACTTCTCAAGACAAGAAAGTGATAAGAGCAAGGTGGATAAACCTGATGAGATTATTTAATGCAGTTGGGAATATCATAGTGAAAATTCCTACTGCTTCAACGGAATTCTGCAAAGGCAATGAAAATAAACAGTTTCTATATCTTTTAAAATGTTGTTGATCTAGCTAGTATTTACAGACACTTGTAGTTATTTCTCGCCATCTCAATTAGATTCACACTTGCCAAAAACAATTAACTTAGCGAATATCGATATAAATTTTTGCTCGCAATGTCCACTACTTATAATCTCATTGGAAAAACGCATCGGACCAATGATTTGGTTTCTTTCGCGAGTATTATCAAATGATTCTGATACTGTCTGTTACGAAAGGGCTGCTAAAAAATATATGGTAATATCTTCGCAGCAACCGTAACTTTTCTCCAAAATAATTCTAAAAAACAAATTTGAATCACACCCCACTAATTCCAAAACCCAGTAATGTCGAAGTATTTTGACAAACGCTTATGGGTCAAGCTGTCTGACAGATGTTTATTGATGATTTTCCTAATTATATTTCTTCACATTTAACAAAACCAGATAACTGTCGATTGTAGCACGTCAGAGAACACTGAATTGGACGAAATTGTGACTAATGATATTTTCAAATGTCAAAAACAACGCTTCTCGCATTTAATTACTAATGCCGAAATCCTCGAGTTTAGATCGCCAAAATAAATGGCACGTATTTTAACTTTGTTTTGATAGCTGTCAATGAATTTTTGAAAAATAGCTGATGTTGATGTTAAACTCTTCTGATGTAAGAATTAAAATAATGATGGCATTTTGTAAAAGAAGGAAGCGATGAAGCGATATAATTCCATCTACGTGAGAATACTGATATATATATATATATATATATATATATATATATATTAGTATAATTGTTGTTACACTCACAGATGGCATATTGTAAAAGAAGGAAGCGATGAAGCGATATAATTCCATCTACGTGAGAATACTGATATATATATATATATATATATATATATATATATATATATATATATTAGTATAATTGTTGTTACACTCACAGACACTATAGTTTAATTCTTTCGAGAATACCGTTAGTTGACGGATTCGAACCCAGCCACGAGGCAATCTCTAACTTCATTATCGAGAACATACGCTTTAGTAGGCGTCAACTAAGGTTAAAATTAAGTCTAAATTAACATTTACTAAGCGTAAATGTCATGCAAGTAGGTCGAGATAGATTAAATGATTTTTAAGATTTTATGAAATTTATATTCGTTTTGTAGTAAATATGTCCGTTACAATTCAAATATGGATGTGCAACTGAAATGAAATGGGTGTATTTTGGTTTTTGTAATTTGGCAGTGGGTGCGATAGCGGAGCTTGTGTCAGTGGGGGTTGTGGTGATGGCTGTAATGGTGGTGGCAGTGGACGTGGTGTTGGTTTTGGTGGTCGTTATTGTTGTTGCAGTGGTAGTGATGGGTGCAATGGCGATATTCAAAATGGCACAGACAATGGGGGCAGTAATAGTGGTGACGATTGTGGCGGTGGTTGCGGCGAGTGTTAGTGGTGGCGCTTATGCTGGTGGTTATCTGGACTGATCATACACTTGCTGGCAATTACTAACCAATGGCAAGGGCAGTGATGGCATTAGTGCAGGGGCGATGTTAATGGTTGCGCCGGGAATTTTTATACTAAAGTGAATTTTTCGGGGTCTTTTTTTATTAAAAAAATGTTAGATTAATAAAGTAGTTGTATAATAAAAGAAAATCTTCAAATTAATCAGAAGTGATATTTCCACGGCATTTTAATGTTAAAATATTGTAACATTTAATATAGTAGTTGAAAAAAAATATAACAATTAATCGGAAGTGCTTTCGAGGAATATGTGTAACTAATTAGACATGAATTTTCCTTGCAATTATGTAATTGATCAAGAGGTAACTTCTCCGGGGTATTTTTTGGTATATAAAAACTTTATAATATTAAATATAGTATTTGAAAAATAAAACATTTTCCTAAAAATTAATTATAACTGACTTTTCTATTGCATATTTTTAATTAATTAGAAATAACTCTTTCTGTGCATATTTGTAATTAATTAGAAGTGTTTTTTCAGAGCATTTTTAGTGTGTTAAAACTTAGTAACATTAAATATAGTATTGGAAAACAAAACGATTTCCTTACAATAAATTAGAAGTGACTGTTCCAGCGTTACATGCCAATTTTGTAATTCATTATATGTGACTTTTTCTGTGCATAACTCTTCCAGGGATATTTTGTAATTAATCAGAAATGACATTTCTAGAGCCTTTTTTCTAGTGTTAAACCTCTGTTACATTAAATATACTATTTGAAAACCGAGACATCTTTTCATACAATTAACCAGATGTGACCTTTCGAAAACATCGTTTTAATTAATCGGGCATGTCGTTTCTAGGACATTTTTATAATGTTCAGATTTTGTAACATTAAATATATTACTTGAAAAAAAATAAAAAAATAAAAAATAAAAATAACGTACAATTAATCAGAAATGACTTTTCCAGTGCGTTTTTTAACCAACCATTCCCAGGGCATTAAATAAATATTTGAAAAACAGATAATTATTTCTTACAACTAATCAGAAGTGATATTTCTAGGGCATTTTTTCTCAATAAGCAGAGGTTATTTTCTCGGTGAATTTTTGTAATTAATCACAAATGACTTTTCCAGGGCATTTTTTAAATGTTAAAACTTTGTAACATAAAACATAGTATTTGTAAAGCAAACACATTTCTTAGAATTAATAAGAAGTGATTTTCTGGTGCATTTTTGTAGTTAATAAAACGTGACTTTACCAAGGCATTTTATAATATTAAAACTTAATTACATTAAATAAAGTTGTATAAAAATAAAACATTTTTCTCACAATTGATTAGAAGTGACTTTTCCAGTGATTTTTTTTATAATTATCAAAAGTAATTTTTCCAGCGCACTTTTGTAATGTTACAACTTTGTTACATTAAATAACGTAGTTGAAAAACAAATTATCTCTATATAAATAAAATGAACTCATTTTCCCCTCCGACTTTGACCTTTATAGGAATGCACCTGTATACATTTGGTGCAGCCGTATCATTCACAAACTGAATCACGACATCTGCCGTATGTTATAGGGTTAATACATATCCAGTATCTAGCTGATCAGAGTTTCCTATATTCTGTCTTGTGAGAGTCCACTGTAAAAATCGGTTACATTTAATGGAAGTAGTAAAGTAAACTCTCTCTAACAAATTCATCCTACCACCGCCACTCACTTACACCGTTCCAGACCGTTCACAGCAGACATTTAAAACCGACCACCGGTTAGAATTTATCTAAAGACTGGACTGGACTACGCTGAAACGAACCACGCTTACTTTGCCATTGGTTAGCATAAAACATAAACACAATTTATAAAGCATTTATTATACTAAAATTAGATTCAAACAGAACACAATCCGTTACCTTGAATTGAATTCAGGAGACATTTAAAACCGACCACCGGTTAGAATTTATCTAAAAACTGGACTGGACTTACGCTGAAACGAACCACGCTTACTTTGCCATTGGTTAGGATAAAATATTTATTATAATAAAATTAGATTCAAACAGAACACAATCCGTTACCTGGAATTGAATTCACAATTACATTACACAAACACAACTTCCGTTTTGCTCTTTTCTTACGTGCTTTTTTTCTTTCTTTCTTTCTTTCTTTCTTACCTTTCGTTGTCTTTTTGCTTTATGTGTGATGGTGGTGGGGGTACTTCCCTATGTTTCTCTTTCTTTCCATAAACATATACACAAACTAAACGCTATACTGTGATTTACGCTACGGCATGTTTAAGATCGTCACATTCATAATCTTTCCTTTCGGTCTTTCCTTCTTTCTTTCTTTCTTTTCTCTCCATTTTCTGCTCTTTCCATTGTTAAAACGAAACGAAACAACCTGATATTCCAGGTTTTACTTACACTCTATCACTATACGACTCTTACTTGTGTATCACTCTCTATTTGTGCCACGTTCCTTTACTTTTTCACCGTACCAGTACCACTTACCAGACGACATTCAGGTAAATTTATATGCGGCGATATTCTTCTGTTCTTTTTCTTGGCGGCCGGTTTACGTTACTACACGTTAGCCATGGATCGGGCCATCGCTGTCAGACGTGACCATAATACGACTTTTTTTTATTTTTTACTTTTATTAACAAATAAACAAAAAACGATTGAAAATACTTTCAAACATAAAGTAAACTGATTCATGTAAGTAAAAAAAAGTAGCATTTATTGCCTTTGGTAATAATTATTTATTGCTTATTTTTTTTGTTTTTCACCTTTTTCTCGACTATTACTGTATACATAGATTCGAAAAAGTGGTCAAAATATAAATATATAACAAATAAATGTTATCAAAGCCAAGATAAGTTACTTTTCTGCCAAACTGGATATATATATTTTTCGTGTTTTTATTCAATGTAACATATTTATTCAGCTCGAAAACCGATGGCGTCTCACACCCTCTTTAACACCGTAAGTATAGAAAAAGGTGTTATAAATAAAAAACTATACAAAATACTATTAAAAACACACCCAATATATGTCAACCTATGTCACATTAACATGTATTGAGCGAGTTTATAACAGTATTTTATTAGGTTTTTTATTTATAACATCTTTTCCCAAACTTACCGTGTTAAAGAGAGAATCAGACTCCATCTTGAATGTTCCAATACATCGGTAAACACTATTTAGTTTTCGAGCTGAATAAACATGTTACATTGAATAAAAACACGCAAAAATATATCAAGTTAGGTAGAAGAGGAACGTATCTTGCCTTTGATAACATTTATTTGTTATATATTTGTTTTTTGACACCTTTTTCGAATCTATGTGTACAGTAATACAAACCCATAGTGAGAAAACACGGAACATTATGGAGTTTTTTTTGGGGGGGGAGAATTAGCGATTTTGGACAATTTCAGACGATTACTTAAAAATCTAGCGATTATTTCCCTTTCGTTATAAACTTTTTTTTTTAATTTCTTGGTTTAATAAATATTTTGTGGGGTTTGTATTACTCTACACATAGATTCGAAACAGTTGTCCAAAAAGAAATATATAACAAATAAATGTTATCAAAGGCAAGATAAGTTACTTTTCTACTAAACTGGATATATTTTTTGTGTTTTTATTCAATGTAACGTGTTTATTCAGCTCGAAAACCATACAGTGTTTACCGATGTATTGGAACATTCAAGATGGCGTCTGATTCTCTCTTTAACACGGTAAGTGTGGGAAACGATGTTATAAATAATAAACCGGAGAAAACACTGTTAAAAACTCGCTCAATATATGTTACCGTGACATAGGTTGACATATTCGGCGGGTTTTTAATAGTATTTTGTATAGTTTTTTTTTTATTTATAACACCTTTTTCCATACTTACGGTGTTAAAGAGGGTGTGAGACGCCATCTTGAATTTTCGAATACATCGGTAAACACTGTATGGTTTTCGAGCTGAATAAATATGTTACATTGAATAAAAACACGAAAAATATATATATCCAGTTTGGCAGAAAAGTAACTTATCTTGGCTTTGATAACATTTATTTGTTATATATTGTTTTTTTTTGACAACTTTTTCGAATCTATGTGTACAATAATACAAACACCCATTTTGTGTTTTATATACATAAAGTACAATTGTTGAATGTTACTTTTTTGCTTATATTCGTTGGGGGGGAGACAATTAAAAAATTAAGAAAGATTAAAATGAAGCGAAATTTATGTTTCCGTTCCATTTTTACAACAACCGTAAAACAGTGCATACTCAGCAAGTTTTATCGTAATTTATAAGCATATTGAAACACTAAATCAACATTTTATTTATTTTTTTGCATAATTAATGATGGAAGTATTTTTCTGTTTATTTTCTTAACATCTGTTAAAAAAAAAAAAAATTTGTACATTCTCTTCAAAAAAAGAATCAAACTTTTCTCGACTTTCACATGTGTTCCATTTTAACAAACTGAGTCACAGCAACGCGTGGCCGGGTACAGCTAGTATTTAATAAGGTTTTCCTAATCAGCGACACTTTTTTGTGTTTTTTTTGGAACATTCCACTTTCATTTAACGGATGTCAGAATGATAACAGTCGGAGAGAATTTCTGCATTTATATATATATATATATATATATATATATATATATATATATATATATATATATATATATATATATTTTATTATTATTATTGAGCTTTCACGCAGGTCATCAAGGAGCTATTCTTGAAACCAGTCTGTGGTGTTCCCTAGAAGCATAGTGACGACGTCTCCCCAGATTTCCAGCACTCTCCACCTCTTTCGATAATATTTGCAAATAAGTTTGCTTTATCGCAACAGCTGCTCGCCATGGATTTCTCGTATGCAGCGGCTATTTGTCTTCACTGAAATTTGTTAGTCTCCACATTCAAGGTTAATCCTTAATATGTCATCTGTTTCATTATTGTTGTTCGTTGTATTTTTCCAGTCATTCTTCTGATTCCAATTTGTCCCATTTTTAGTATCATTTTTGTATATTTTTGAGACGCGGGTTAATAAATATTTTCATTATATAAATTTTCGAACGACTATCCTCATTTTGGTCGTTTTTGTCACCACCCTACAGCCGTTTTAATCCCCGACGTGTATTTATTAAAAAAAAAAAGAAATATACTTGGTGATATTTGTGGTTTAAATTTCTAACGCCAACATTAGTTGGGGACAAAAAGATAACAAAAATTGTTCAATATCTACCAATAACATCCAGTGTGAATGCACTTCGAGAGGGTAAATGGTTACATCGGCCGGAAAATGTTTAAAACCCCATAAAGAGAAGCATAATAGTCCGAACAACGCAAATAATAAAAAAAATATTCATGAAACTTTTAGCAATTTACACTGCGTTATGTTTCTGGATGTTTAGAATTAAGATTTTTAACTTTGATTATTTCAATTATTCGGACTATTATAGATAGAGTCTTGTTTTTCAGCGTTTCGGTTGATTTAAGGACCAGGCTTACTTCAGGCGTATCTTGTTGGAATCAAGCATTTATAACGAAATGAACCTTTTATTTATTACGTCTACAAGCTCTCGTCGGTTTTCGGTAAAGGTATTAAGTATAATTCAGTTCTATGTCACACTATGCTTAAAATTAAAGATACAATCATTAGTGAGAGTTATTTGAAGATTAAAACTGGAAATTATTTTTTACTTCAACGAGAGTTTTTCTTGTTACATTTATAGTCTCAATGTAATTAAAATATTGCTTCTGAAATACCTACTAATACGAACTTATTTGTTTTTTTACGCTATACAATATTTTGAGCTTCAGAGAAATAAAAAACACGTATTTTTTTAAATATTTTATCGAGACACAGTCGAGTCAATACAGAATCTGATTAGAAAATATATATTGTACGCGTCACTTGTGCTGTTTCTGAATTTTATCAGAACAAACTCGGGATTATTACTTTCTTTAATATAATAGGTGACTCATGTGTAAGGTGTCAGATGAAAAGTATATTTAAGGTTTATTGTTTTTTATATGAAGTATTAAATTAGATGTTCTCATTTCCTGTAATATTTTGCTCCCTGATGAGAACGCTAACATATAGATTATCATATATTTTGTTGTACAAACTGACATTAATACTGAATTCGATGCCTTTAAGTTCATTCGGACAAACGCATATTTGTATTATATTTAGCAGTGAAGTTCATTGCATACCTGAGGATTTCACGCAGCATCATTGGCTGATTCCCTAGCGGCAAGTAGACTATACATGTTGTAGAAAGATTCGGCAATGCTAACAGGAATATCTATGTATGATTGTCAGAAAAATTATCTACCATACTCTCCTGATCTCGAAGTTCCCATAACTGCAACCCTTCGATTTCTTTAGCTAAAGAACAGCGATAAGCGCCCCCCTTCTCCCCTTTAAAAATGATTCAACTACAAAATGGAGGGTGAGCTAAAGTTTGGGATGGACGCGATTTTTATGTGGAAGGCTGTTTAGTTCCATCTATAGCAATGAATGCGTTTATTTCATAACCAGTGATGAAAGTGTACCAAGTTTGTACCTTTTAGCACATGCTTTAAATCCAGAAAGCAGTTCCAAGGGATCATCACAATGTCAAGGAAGGAATTACGAATTATACATTAGTTATACTTATAACTCTCAAATTAAATATATATTTACATCATTTCATATCGACTGTTTAGTAGATTGTTTATGCACATGTTCCTATCTCTCTATTCGGTTCGTTCTCATTTAATTCTCTTGTTCACTATCGCCTCCTGGCCACACGGCCCTCTGAATTCGCTTGCAACCTGACCATAAACTACTTAATTTCTCTTCATATAATGAGATAAGCGCGCACCCCTGTGCGATATGAAAATTAGATTAACAACGCAGCTACACTATCACCAATCAAATTGTGCTTCGTCGTACAGCTGTCGCGATGGGTTGATTTTGTTTCTGCTAATCTAATTGGCCTAAATTAGTTTGTGTCAATGTCCGATGTAGCGATTTGTTCGTAATGACGTGAAAATAGACAGTTAACGAGTAATACACAGGCAAGAACAAACTAACGCAAAGGAATATACACTTGCAGGTGTATTTGTGTGTTAACGAAAGTGTATGTTTACGAAATAATGAATATCTTTATGTGCAAATAGGTATGTGTGTATGTTTAAATATCTGAATGTTCTTTCAAATGTTGCTTCTGATAAAACTACTGATAAAAACACATTTTTCACGCTATACACAATTAGCCCATCTGGGCTATATACATAAAATAATATCTAAACTAATTAACTGATCATTATCCATTTTTGAACACAACTGCTAAACGGTACAAATAAGGCTATACGTATTGAGTGTAATTTATTTTTTATTTTATACATAGCCCCCCCCCCCAAAAAAAAAAAAGACATATTGCACGTTATAACGCAACAAGCTACAATTTTGAAATCGTGTCTAACTGCAATTTGTGGCGTAAAAGTCTGGTAACATTACATGAAAACTTTACAGCTTAGTGAAATCAGCGGATCAGGATATAGTGTGAGGTTTCTCAGTTTAGTGAAATCTCAGTTTAGCAGTCCGAGAGTAAACAACTATTAGAATGGGAGGCTCTCCAGCATCTACAGTTATCTAGAGGCTAATTGGGAGTATGGTAGTTAAATGGGAGAAAGTGCTATACGTTCATCAAAGAACATTTCATTGAATGCTATTGAATTATGCAAAGAGTTTAAAAGAGGAATTGACGACGGTCTAGAAAATGAAAATAATCCAATTTGCATGCCAAAGTAGGAATAATACAGTATAATATATAGAAAAATGAAAATAATCCAATTTGTATGCCAAAGTAGGAATAATACAGTCCCATATATAGAAAAATGAAAATAATCCAATTTGTATGCCCAAGGTGGGAATAATACAGTATCATATATAGAAAAATGAAAATAATCCAATTTGTATGCCAAAGTAGGGATAATACAGTATCATATATAGAAAAATGAAAATAATCCAATTTGTATGCCAAAGTAGGAATAATACAGTATCATATATAGAAAAATGAAAATAATCCAATTTGTATGCCAAAGTAGGGATAATACAGTATCATATATAGAAAAATGAAAATAATCCAATTTGTATGCCAAAGTAGGAATAATACAGTATCATATATAGAAAAATGAAATTAATCCAATTTGCATGCCAAAGTAGGAATAATACAGTATCATATATAGAAAATGAAAATAATCCAATTTGTATGCCAAAGTAGGAATAATACAGTATCATATATAGAAAAATGAAAATAATCCAATTTGCATGCCAAAGTAGGAATAATACAGTATCATATATAGAAAAATGAAAATAATCCAATTTGTATGCCAAAGTAGGAATAATACAGTATCATATATAGAAAAATGAAAATAATCCAATTTGTATGCCAAAGTAGGAATAATACAGTATCATATATAGAAAAATGAAATAAATAGAATTTGCATGCCAAAGTAGGAATAATACAGTATCATATATAGAAAATGAAAATAATCCAATTTGCATGCCAAAGTAGGAATAATACAGTATCATATATAGAAAAATGAAAATAATCCAATTTGCATGCCAAAGTAGGAATAATACAGTATCATATATAGAAAAATGAAGATAATCCAATTTGCATGCCAAAGTAGGAATAATACAGTATCATATATAGAAAAATGAAAATAATCCAATTTGTATGCCATAATACGGATCCTCAACATAATAATGTTGATGTAAGTAAGAACGCAATACGCGCAAAATACAATATATCTATCCATCTATCCATCTATCTATCTCTACACACACACACACACACACACACACACACACACATATATATATATATATATGTATATGTATATATGTTTGTTGTATTTATAAAGGTAAATAAGGCAGAGCGTATATAATAAGTATATCTTAAATAGTTTTTAGAAGTATATCTTAAATAGCTAAATACGTATATCTTAAATAATATATCTTAAATAGCTTTTAATAAGTATATCTTAAATAGCTAAATAAATATATCTTAAATAGCATATATTAACTAGCTTTTAATAAGTATATCTTAAATAGCTAAATAAGTATAATTTAAATAGTATATCTTAAATAGCTTTTTATAAGTATATCTCATATAGCTAAATAAGTATATCTCAAATAGTATATATAAATAGCTTTTAATAAGTATATCTTAAATAGCTAAATAATTATATTTAAAATAGTATATCTTAAATAGCTTTTAATAAGTATATCTTTAATAGCTAAATACGTATATCTTGAATAATATATCTTAAATAGCTTTTAATAAGTATATCTTAAATAGCTAAATAAGTATATCCTAAATAGTATATCTTAAATAGCTTTTAATAAGTATATCTTAAATAACTAAATAATATATCCTAAATAATATATATTAAATAGCTAAAAAAAGTATATTTTAAATAGTATATCTTAAATAGCTTTTAATAAGTATATCTTAAATAACTAAATATGTATATCTGTAATAATATATCTTAAATAGCTTTTAATAAGTATATCTTAAATAGCTAAATAATATATCATAAATAATATATCTTAAATAGCTAAAAAAAAGTATATTTTAAATAGTATATCTTAAATAGCTTTTAATAAGTATATCTTATATAGCTCTATCACTTACAAATCTGAAGTATTTTACTTTCATAAATTTAAATTGCCTTTATGAAGTTCCATACTGTAAGAAGTACAGCATGGTTTGCTTGAAGCATTGTTAAAGAAGAAAAGGTAGTTTTGAAGTCTTACAATGCAGAAATGTGCAATCTCTATGAGCAGATAAATAAATAAATAAATAAATGATAAATAATGCAATAATGATTTTCTATTATATTTTATTTATATTTATTTATTTATCTACCTGAAATTTTTTAAACTGTGGATGGTACTTATTTTAAAGGCTCTTTCGGGTAATAACCCATCATTAATGGAGAAATAAATCCTCTCCCTCGGCTGTAAATTGTAAAGTGGCTTCTTTGTTCAGATTTTAAATCCAAACTCTCAAAGATCAATTAATTCCGTTCTATGTTCAGGGGAAATCATTCTTGTTTTTTATTCTAAATCCAAACGATCAAAGTTGAATTAATTCAGGGGAAGTAATTCTATTTTTTACTTGTCTACAAGTTTTCTGATCAAAAGGGAAGTAATTCATAATCTGTTTAAATGCTTATAACTGGGTGTTCTTGTCTAAATATCTATGTAAGATTTTAATTCACATTTCTGTTTATATGGTTATAACTGGCCGTTGGTTTTTTTTATGTTCTTGTAAGCATATAAACGCTCAATATTTTTAGTGATTATGTAAACGGTTAACAGACGTGATTTAGTTCCGTTATCTATAGATATATGATCATGGGGAAAGTAATTCTAAATTCTGTTTAAATATGGTTTGAAAGAGGAAACCTTGTTTAGATTATGTAGTTGTTAAGGTGAGTATATTTTTTTTGCTGTATGAATTATGACTGAGACCGTATATGGAAAATAGATAGTCTGTGTCTTTATTAGAAATATGTTAGATTTTTTCTGTTTTACTATTATTTTTTTGTTTTAATTTTTCAATAACTATTGATTCTTTTAATCTGAGGTTTCCCTGATTCCTATCATTTGCTAAAATTTTCACTTTTATGTTTTTGTCTGGATTATGTTGTATAGACGCGAGCTGTTCTAACACTTTTTCAGCGTAGCTTCAATTGAAAAAAGAGAATTGTACGAATTTGCATTTTTCTCCATCTGTTATTCAACGTTCTACATAGAACACATAATTGTTTTAAAACGATTTAAATAAACCAATTAGATAGAATGAAAAACGCCCATTTAAATGACATATAAAGTAAAGGTATTATACAAAAAACTTATTTATAAAATACACAATCTGAAATCAAAAATTAAAATTCCACAAGAACCCCTTGTCACTATAATAATGCCTTGGTTTTGGTCGATCAAAACAAACGATTCCTTTTTTTAAATGAATAGTGCCAGTTTATGTTTATTTACTGTAATTTCGAAAATATCTATACATAGATATATATTGGCTTATATACGAATCGTTACATTTTCAAAAAGATTGGCGTGCGGAGGGATTTGTTACACACTAATTCAGGTAAACAGAATATGCTAACTTCTTACGATTCCTCTGAATTTGGGATTTATGTAAGCATAATATATATATATATATATATATCAATTTTCGTCTATAAAATTGAACGGCTTAAATGTAAATAACTAACACTGCTTAAAGCAATGCACTTACCTCCGTTTTTAAAAGCGCCTGGTGTTAGGAAAAATAATCTTTAAACTTTGATAACATTAGTTACGAATTTACTTTGAATTAAATTTCAAAAATCAAATTTATAAACGATTTCTTAATACATAAATTAGAACGATTTTATTTCCACAAACAAATAATATGTAGTCTATTCTTAAAATATATTTCCTCTAATGTAATATGTAAATGGCATTACTTCTTGATTGCAGATATCATTTAAATAAATACTATATATGGGAATCATGTTGGAAGTATTGTGTGGACACGCTCGTTTTCAGAATGAAAATTAATCTGTAAGACTGCATCTGTTGTACATATCAATCAAATTATAAACGAACAATAAAACAGACAAGAATGCGATTTTATAATATATATATATATATATATATATATATATATATATATATATATATATATATATACTAGCATGGATACCCAGCGTTGCCAGGGTCGACATGAAGTGCGGTTTGGCCACACCTGCTACACTAAGAATATTGATCAGTTTTTTTTATTATTATATGTAAACAGTATGATTACCTCAACAAAAATTTAAAAAAATAAAAGACCGAATGAAAACACGAAAATGTAATCCCCCAACCCTGAAAAAAAAGTACGTGACAAATTCTCCGCTAGATATTTCGGCAGAAGGAATACGATTTTTATGACTATATTCCAGTTAAACGAATTTGTTTTATTCTCCCTCAGTCTAGAAAGATTTGTTATTACGGTCTGTTGCAACGAAAACAAACTGTAAAAAATTCAGTTTCGAAAATACCAAAGTAGAATTTGTTTAAGCCGAATGTTTGTTATAAAAATGATGAGTCATGGCGTATTGCGTTGTTAAAAGACCAAAAACAGTTACGATATCAAAAAAAAAGTGAAGAAAAAAAACTGGTAAAAAAACGCAAATGAAAGTTTTTTTTTTTATTTTGTATTAAATAATGACTCGTAGTTGAATTGAATTTTTGTTTATTTTAAAATAAAAATTAACTGGACAACAACATTAATTGGGATATAACGGAAATTATTTTATTTAAACTAATTCCAATATAATGTTTGAAAGTTTTTAGTTTTAATATTCGCCGAAAAAGAAAACAACAACAAAAACAAATTCCCGCTTTTCTAGAGATACCTTTATATATATATATATATATATATATATATATATATATATATATATATATATATATATATATATATATATATATATATATTTAGTTATGTATCGGCAGTAGAATGAAAAGCATATCTTATATTTCTTTTATTTATATTATTGGATTTTTCCCGTTTTTCCCTTGTACACATTTTTATGAATTATTCCATGGAATTCTGCCTTTGGATTATTTTGGACCATCTTCCAATTACAGGATTTCCTTGGATTTTAATTGTTCAAATGGAAATTCAATCAACTCTCTTGAAGTTATATGTTTGTTTTTTACCGTCACTGGATTATTTATCGTCCACCACACTATCCATTCACGTGTAATCACCTTTTTCTTCACAATATTCCCTCTGCTTCAGTTTTTTGTTATCAAGTCAGATCTTTGACTTACTTGTTGTTTCATCAAATACTTTTGCATGCAAAATCTGATCCTGCATTTTGCTAATTCCTACCCTCTTTTGACAAGGAAAGTATTTCTTCGAAACTCCGGTTGATTAAGGACTATCCACTTATCAAGTGTTTCCTTTTCAGATTAAATATGTTTTTTAACTCTTTTTCAAAGTGTTTTTAACATGTTTTATTTACTGTTTGCTCATATTATAAGCTCTATTTCCTATTTGTTTTTATCGAGCTTTTACATCTGGCTGAGATAACTTTATAAATATAAATTCTTTAATATTTATATTATACTTTAATTTTACCATCTTGGATCATTTGGGTAAATTTAATTGTAATTTTTATTTTATTTTTATTTTATTTTTATATATATATATATATATATATATATATATATATATATATAAGCTTACGTCTATACATATACAGACACGTGTATATATATACACATATATATATATATATACATGCATATATGTCTGATAGTTTATGTATATTCATGTTTATTTAATTTTTTTTATTTTCTATTGTTTTAGTTAGTTTTAAAATTATTTTGTATCACTATCCTAGATAAGTTTTATCCTATGAACACAGTTGTTCGCTATTTCTCTTCTACAGTTTAATAGATGTTTCGGTTCTTTAAAGTACAGGATAGCAAATTTTTCATGAAGGCATAATCTACATATGGTAGCTTGTCTTATATATTTCCATTCGACTACCGGCGAATGTCCGGTTTCCTTGAGTTCCCAGTAGTTATTTGCTAGCGTTGTTTTAATACGGTGTTTTTTTATTGTTGAATGTACTTTTATGGTCATAATATCGAGTTTTGAAATCTAAGGAAGTCATACCTACGTATTTTTTCTTGTTATTCGGGGTGTCTTTCGAAAATATTCTGGTCTGGTAAACTACGCTTTTGGTTAGACATTAATTTTGAAGTGTGCAAAGTGGGCGGTGTCTACAGTTGCATTTATCTTGTTCGTTATTAGTATTTTTATTTATAGTATGGGTGTTGTTGTCCGGGGTTTATTATTATTATTATTATTATTATTATTATTATTATTATTATTATTATTATTATTATTATTATTATTATTATTATTTCTGCTAGTGTTATTTTTATTTTTTTCATGGTGTCTACTTTTTTATTGTTTATTTTATTCTTGTTTACATTTTTTAATTAAATATTTTGTTATTATGTGCTTTAATTACCATCTCTAAATTTTCGCAGCAACTGGAAGATAACTTTAAGGTATTTGTCCAGAAAATTTTGTTTAAGGGGTAGGTTGTGGGAAAGTGTATTTCAATAAGATATAGGAATTTCTTGCCAAGTTTTGTTTTTAACATGTGATTGTATGGGGCCGTATACTAAATTATAGTTCTTTTTCTTCTATTTTTAATTTTATTATAGTTATTGGTGTTTTGTAGCTTATATTTGATATCGATATTTTTGTATCCACTATGTTTTAAGGCTGTTTCATAGGTATTGGTTGACCTGTTAAATACATTTTCATCGCTTGAGTTATTGTTGAGTCTACTTACGATCAAGTTAGGAATGTGTTTTATAATTGATGGTGTGTGATTGGACTTAGGATTTACGTATATTGGAGTAGCGTTATCTTTTAAGCAGGGCTCATATGTGTTTTTATCTAAATTTTACGTGCCATCCAGGGAGTTTGTTATTTTTATGTTAGCTGATACGTCTGCTTTTAGGCCTAATTTTTTTCATTTCCTTCTATATGATTTTCTTAAAGTTATCTCCCTTGACTTTGTTGGAGTTTTTTATTATAGCTAGTCCATCATCTCTATATAGGCCGATAT
>NC_136500.1:67519351-67521851 GCF_053919585.1 Euprymna scolopes
ATTCAAATACCTTATATATGTAGTTTCATGTCTGCAGACCAAAAACTCTAAGAGGAATTTGGTAGGGAAAATTTGTTAAACAAAAATATATACGTATGCATAAATATATATGAAAACAGTTCCGTGTTTACTATAAACTTTTTTCGAAAATATTATGCAAGTATAAATCATGTAGAATAGCTGTTTTAATATAATTACGCTAAATAGTTAACTAAAGATGATTATCTCATTAGAAAACCGAAGCAACTAATAGGAAATTAATCAAAATGAAGGTTTAAAAGATTATAAAAATAGCTAGATATTTTGCTAGTGAATGCAATTTCACAACCCATATATAAGAAAATTGTATTTTCTTTTTAAATAAATAGAAAATAGGGTTTTAATATGAATATCAATGCACACAAAATAAAAATTAATTTATAGGAGTATATATATATATATATATATATATATATATATATATATATATATATATATATATACAGGGGAGAGGGAAAAGAATAAGAATAAAATCGATTCTTTAAGAGGAGACTATTAAGGATAATGAAAAATCCAACAAATTGTTATGGAGCGAGACCATGGCCTTTTATCTGAATTATATCTAAACACTTTATTATTTTTTTAGTTTAATTTTTGATAAAATATTTGTCTATCTTATAACAGTATATATTTCAAATTTTATGATGCGCTCTTCTCTAGAACTGTGTCTGCAACGTTTTATAGAGGTGAGATAAATTGAAAATGGCGGCACGTAGTACCTGCCACGCCATATAAAAACATTTTGATATTTCACAATATGGTCAGGCTATTTTAATGCTTAATTATATTTACATAAAGAAATGGTCATAAAATCCATATAAATTTTCTGTTGACAAAACTGAAGTTTCTTTTATGCAACACAGATCTTGTTATGGAAAAAGTGATATAGTAATAAAGAATTTTGGAAGGTGTTATGGGTGAAATCATAGCATAAAACGGATGTGATCTCAATGGACAAATGTTTCTAGATGATTGATATTCTTAATTTACGAAAAAAGCAATTTTTGTTGTTTATGATTACCTTTTTTCAATGAAAACCTTTAAAAATGAATGCTGTAAAAAATCTTGTTGAGTTTTATACAAATTCTGGTTGTGAAGTTAAAATATTTTTCTGTTTTAGATTGACGTTCATCCTTGTTCTTATACAACACAGATTTCGATATAGAAAAAGTGATGCAATAAAGAATTCTATAAAATGTGTTGAGATTGAATTAAGTTATATTATCAAAAGAATAAACAATATTTGCTGTCGATGGTAAACAGTTTCTTTGACATTTGACATGATAAATCGGTTTTATGTGGATATCACTGTGTTCATTGTGATACATTTCAAAATGAACAATCTGTTTTACTGAAAGATTTTTCATAATAATGAACTTTAAAGTATTGATTTAGATTTTTCTTTCAAAATCTTTTTAAAATATTTTCTGCTGTTTTCATATCATTTTCTAAAGTTTATAAAATCTTCGTGTTTTCTGATCAATTGAGCCACGAATATCATAATATTTCCAAATTGATATATTTGGATGTGACGAATAATTAAAAATGTGAGGGGCTATTTGATTTAAAAAATGTCAATTTCACTTCTCCATTATCCAGATATTTGTCAAGTACACATCCTAACTACAAATTTCTCTCAGAAAGTGTTGTCACAAATCCGTTAATGTCTTCGAACTCCGTATTTTTTAGTTTTGTGATTCTAACTATCTTTCCTTTATTTTGTCTTAACACTGTTTTTACTTCCACTCCGAGAAGCAGAAATGAAAGTATGCAATTTCTTCATTCCTATAATCGTGCTGGGATTGAACAATCTGTCTTTTAAGATGTTTGCTTTGTTTGTTAATTCTGCCGTTGAGGAATATAAGAAATGTATTCCAGAAATATTTTTCTTGCATAAAAATACAGCTATCTTGGCGTCATGATTTGTTCATTATATGGTCGCCGCAGGCTGGCTTTTGCTGCTAACCCTTTAACGGTGACACCTAACACATCATATGATCCTTTTCTCATGAGAAATAGCAAAAAGGTGCTATTCTGCATCAATACCGAAATCAGATTCATGGTTGCAGAGAATTATACATCTAAAAAAAAATCTAGTGTGAAACAGCCCCATGAGAGAAATAAATCATTTTTTGGACATCAAAGTAAAAATATCTTTTTTTGTTTTTCATACACTTCACTACT
The DNA here is from genome assembly GCF_053919585.1 of Euprymna scolopes. NCBI lineage: Eukaryota > Metazoa > Mollusca > Cephalopoda > Sepiida > Sepiolidae > Euprymna > Euprymna scolopes. The sequence continues at coordinate 67,521,575 of NC_136500.1, forward strand.
GTGTCATGCTTGTGAAAATCAGATATTATTACACAATTAATATGCTCAAGATCAATTCTATGTCTATAATAGCGGATGAATAGATGCAATGTGGCTTGATCATTATTTCAGTGGAATCTTTGAGCCGCATCTTGGAAAATAAATGAATACTTCTCAGAAAAAATTGCTATTACTAAGACTTCACCAAACTTCAATGAACCTTTTCTATCAGAAAAAAAATTGAAGTGGGTTTTGGCAATGATATTATGCTTCTTCAATATTTGAAGGCCTGTATCAA